>NC_055959.1:41065630-41145630 GCF_018492685.1 Alosa sapidissima | reverse complement strand
AGGCGAGTTACATTACATTACATTTGGCTGACGCTTTTTTAACCAAAGCGACTAACAACATGGTAAACAGTAAGTTTTAGAACAATTCTCACAATTTTAGGACAGTTTAAAAAACATTAGAGTACAGTAAGAATAAGTGCGTCGGTGAGTGCTGTTTTTAACAGTTACTTGTCAGTTTAACGGCTGGTGAGTGCTAGGATCAGCAAGACTTGTTGTAAGTGTAGCTATGAGAGTAGATGTTCTCTAAAGAGCTGGGTCTTCAGGAGTTTTTTGAAAGTGGAAAAGGATGTCCCTGCCCTTGTAGGAACTGGCAGTGTGTTCCACCAACGAGGAACAACAGATGAGAAAAGTTTGGATTGGCTTGAGCGTACCGGTGGTAGAGCTAGACGTCGTTCGTCAGAGGAGCGCAGCGGTCTGGAGGTAGTGTAAGTCTGTATGAGGGCATTCAAGTAGGTGGGAGCAGAACCGGAGACTACTTTGTAGGCAAGCGTTAGAGACTTGAATTTGATGCGGGCCGCCATAGGTAGCCAGTGTAGCTGGATGAGCAGCGGGGTAACATGTGGGTTGGTTGTAGACCAGGCGCGCCGCCGCGTTCTGGATCATCTGAAGTGGTTTCACTGCGCAGGCTGGGAGACCTGTCAGGAGGGCATTGCAGTAGTCGAGTCGTGAGATGACTATTGCCTGAACCAGAAGTTGGGTAGCATCTTGAGTCAAGTAAGTCCTGATTTTCCGTATGTTGTACGAGTAGAGTGCGAAAACGGCATGACCGGGCGACTGAGGCAACATGATCTGAGAAGTTTAGTTGGTTGTCGAGAACAACTCCTAGATTTCTTGCAGTCCTGGTCGGTGAAACAGACAGGGAGTCAAATTTGATGGTGATGTCGTGGTGTATGGTAGGTTTAGCTGGGATGACCAGCAGTTCAGTCTTTGAGAGGTTCAGCTGGAGGTGGTGTGCCTTCATCCATGTAGCTATGTCTGAAAGGCAATCCGAGATCCGTGCTGAAACCAAGGGGTCATCAGGTGGAAAGGACAGATAGAGCTGTGTGTCGTCTGCATAGCAGTGGTATGAGAAGCCGTGCAAACGGATAATCTGTCCCAAGGAGGTGGTGTAGATAGCAAAGAGGAGGGGGCCCAGCACTGAGCCCTGTGGTGAGATGGTGAGGTGCAGATAGCTGACCAAGCCATGATACGTTAAACGAGCGTCCTGTGAGGTAGGAGTCAAACCAGGAGAGAGCAGAACCGGAGATTCCCATGTCAGCGAGTATAGAGAGAAGGATACGGTGATTAACCGTGTCAAAGGCAGCCGATAAGTCAAGCAGAATGAGTACTGATGACCGAGCGGTCGCCCTGGCTTCTTTTAAGGCTTCTGTTACAGACAGCAGAGCCGTTTCGGTAGAGTGGCCGCTTTTGAACCCAGACTGATTTGGATCCAGAGACCTGTTTGGAGACTGCTCGTTCAATGCCTTTGGATAGGAAAGGCAGTAGTGAGACAGGGCGGTAGTTCTCGACTTGAGCAGGGTTGAGAGAAGCTTTCTTAAGTAACGGTGTTACCCGGGCCATTTTGAATGCTGTTGGAAATGTGCCGGAGGTTAGCGAGGCATTGATCACATGTGTGATAGCTGGAGCGATGGTCGGGCTGATGGACTGAAGTAGGCTCGTAGGTATAGGGTCCAGCGAGCATGTGGTAGGACGGCTGCATGTCAGGAGTCTGGACACTTCACTCTCGGAGAGAGGCGTGAATGCCGAAAAAGATGTTCCAGCAGTCCCTAGAGGTTGTAGGAGTGCGGTATCTGAGTCAGATGCGTTGAGTGGGCATGTAGAGAATTGACTGCTGATTGCCGCCACTTTGTTTGTAAAAAATGAGGCGAGGGTATCTGCAGTAAGGCTGGATGGAGGAGGAGGCAGCTGAGGGCTGAGTAGCGATTTGAAGGTTGAGAAAAGTTTTCGAGTGTCTGTAGCGCTGTTGATTTTGTCATTGTAGAAAGCAGTCTTAGCAGCAGTGATGCTGGCTGAGAAGGAGGTCAGGAGTGTCTGGTAGTTTTTGAGGTTGTCAGCTAGTTTGGATTTGTGCCATTTCCTCTCCGCGGCTCTGAGTTTGGTGCGCTGCGATCGGAGGGTATCATTTAGCCATGGATGAGAATGTATGGATTGAGCTGGCCTTGTGGTAAGTGGGCACAGCTCGTCTAGACACGAGGTCAGTGTGGAGCAGAGCGAGTCAGTGGCCTCATTAACCCCCAGAGAGGAGAAGGTGTTGAGTGGAGGTAGACCGGAGGCAACCACAGAGGAGAAGTGCGTTGGAGACAGGTTCCGGATGTTGCAGCGGAACGTGACCATCGGCTGAGGAGCCGGAGGCTGTTCTGTCAGGCTGACGTTGAACTGGATGAAGAAGTGGTCAGAAAGATGGAGAGGCGTCACCATGAGGGTGTCTGTGCTGCAGTTCCGAGTGAAGATCAAGTCAAGCTCTTTGCCAGCTTTGTGAGTCGGTGGGCTTTGAACCAGTTCGAGGTCAAAGGAGTGGACCAGGGCCAAAAAGTCCGCTGAGCCTGGGGCATCTAAGTGGATGTTCATATCACCAAGAACAAGAGGCAGACAGTCATGCTCAGGGATGGAGGATAGCAGAGTGTCAAGTTCGTCAATAAAGTCGCCTAGTTGGCCTGGAGGGCGGTAGATGACCAGCACGTAGAGTTTTGCAGGGGCGATCACTGTGATGGCATGGAATTCGAATGAGACATATTTGTTTGAAGGCAGTAGCGGGTTGAATTTCCATTTGTTGGAGATCAGCAGGCCCGTCCCGCCTCCTCGTCCAGATAGGCGAGGGGTGTGGGATAGTGTAAGGTTAGTGGAGAGTGCAGCCGGGGTGGCAGTGTTCTCTGGTTTGATCCAAGTCTCAGTGAGAGCAAGGAGTTCCAACGAAAGGTGGTTGGCATAGCCAGCTATGAAGTCCGTTTTGTTGACTGCGGATTGACAGTTCCACAAGCCCATGGAGAAGGAGGTTTCTGTCGGTGAGGACCGTTTAAGTTGCTGGAGGTTAAGGGGATTTCTGCCCCTTTTGGCATTTCTGCCCCTTTTGGCATGATGCCGTTTTCTGCAATGGCCGGTGATTACAGATGTGGTGGAACGGCACATTTTGCCTTTGTCGGTGCCTGTGCTCGGTGAACTTGCACAGGTAAACTTGCTTGTCTTGACCGCATCCGTGTTAAACGAGGCCGGCTGAAACGAGGGCTGCCGCTTATGCTGACGCTTCAGCAGCCGCCACTATTGTTATGCTGATAGGAATTGCATGCAGCTGTCCTCGTGTCTCACTAATGATGTCTCAGCGTAGACCGCCCTCTGACGTTCGCACAGCTTAGATTGTTCAAAAGGGTGTTAATTACTGTCAACTGAAAGTCCGCTCGCTCACACCGACCGAAACTCACAGTTTCAAGTAGCCTCCTCCCTCAGCTGTTCCCAAACGCCCAGAGTCCAATTCTAAACACTTGGAGAGGATTGGCCAGTAGTAGCCTATGTGTTCTTGCTTTCTCTCTCCCAACTCACTGCAGTTCAGTGAATATCTTTAAAAAAGACCTGAAAACAAACCTGCAAATGATAGCTTTTAGTTAACTCACTTTCATCTTGTCTTGTCACTTTTATCTTACCTATTTCTTCACATTATCTGACATTCTACTGCTGCTATTTACAGGGTCTTCCTGTTTCCACTGCATTAGTTGTATTGTGTGTGTTGTTGTATTTGTCGTCTTACCATCTTCATTGTAAATCTCTGATGTTTTATTTACCGTTTTTTGTTTGTTTGTATTATTATTTTTTTTATTAATTATTTTTCATTTATTATTGTGTTAAATGCTCCAAATGTAAAGAACTTTGAACTGCATTCTGTGTATGAAATGTGCTATATAAATAAAGCTTATTGTTATATTACTATTATTATTATTATTATTAATCTGTGCGTGTGTGTACGTGTGCATGCGCATGCGTGTGTGTTTGTGTCCGTGTGTATAGTGTACGTATGCGTGCGTGTGTACGTATGCGTGCGTGTGTGTGTACGTAGGCATGCGTGCGTGTGTGTGTGTGTTAGAGTGCGGATCGGGCCGCAAATTTCTGTCCGAACCCGGCCCGCGTCCGACAGAGTTGCGTCCGAACCCGACAGGCATTTTCATTTTTATGTCCGAACCTGACCCGAGCCCGACGCAGATGATGCCTCAATTATTCCTATGCTAGTGATTAAACGTTCACGTTAGCCCATTAAACGGAACACACAACAAATTGTCTACAGAATCAGCAGGTCACACACAGCGCACATTAACACAAGAGGCCCAAGCAAGCATAGCCTATTGAAATAGAATTCTTGTCTTACCATTGACGAAAAGTCTTGAAATGAACTGCAACAGTCTTTGAAACTACAGTGCCTCTGTCACTGATCGATATGCAGCATCAACGTTAATTGGGGAAACTCGAGGAAATCATCATCCAGTTGAACGAGACGACCTTATAGCCTACGTCTTTACCACAGTATGCAACACAAATAATCTTAAAATCTCCCGATAGGCTAACAACTTTTTTTTAACGTCATACACCCAAGACTGTGCTTATGTGCGAAATGTGCATAAACATTTGTTTATGTAGTCGTGACAACGCGTGTGCATTTCAGGCGGCATATGCCTGAAATGCGTTGTCACGATAAACAAATCTTGCACACAGGAAGAAAGCTATTAGGTATTTTTTACATTTTACTTTATTCTCAAAAAACAAACGTTTGCATCATGTAAAGCAGACCTGTTGGATACCCAACATAATAAGGACTTTTAAATGTAAAGCTTCCAATGCATATCGCCCCCATGTGTCCGAACCCGAACCGAACCAGACTATAATTTCTAAATATTTGTCCGAACCCGACCCGACCCGTCGGGTCCAGTCGGGACCCATCGGGCTCGGGTCGGGTAGCCACACTCTAGTGTGTGTGTGTAGACTTACCCTGGCACTCAGTCACACACTCAGGAGGGTGTGATCCACACACCTGGCCACAAGAGAAGCACTTCTTCAGCAGCTGATCGTAGAAGTGACCAGCAGTTGCCCGGCAACGATGAGACGCTGCCAAGGAGGAGAGAGGAGGAGGAGTTGGACACACACAGACACACACACTGGACAGGGCTTAAATTTCACTGCGGGATTGCGGGTATTGCGCATAATTTGTTCAAGTCCCGCAACTCTAGCCATCATAATGCGAGAAATTCCCGCATACACTTTTACAGCCTGTCTGATGACGGCGTGGGGTGAAGGCGGTGCTATTGACCGGACGGATCAACTACCGAGTTGAATTGAACATGGCCTCATGCAGACGCAGACACACACACACACACGGAGAGAGAGAGAGAGAGAGAACCGCTTTGCGCTTACGCAAATAGGCTACTACGCAACCATGGCAAACTTTTACATCTGGAAAGAGCTTCTTGGTAACTATCCTGCCAGCTCAGGTCGCGTCAACACTTGATCCCAGAAAGATTGTCTTCAACTTGTTAGTTTTTTGAACATTAATTTTATCTAATAACATAGAAAACATAATGAATTGCATCCACATATACTTATGCACTATGCACAACTTTTATTCACTAGCGACTAGCCTAAAACCGTCAGGCTGAAGGGAGGCTAATTACTCTCTCGTATTTTCTTAAAGTGACAGGCACTCAATTACACCTACTCATCACCAATGTGCACTCAATTAGACCTACACAACACATTAAAGATATGCCAATAAAAAAACGTCAATATGAAGCATTCAAATTACTAAATATGTTTAGCTACTAGTAATTACTAGTAAAATGCTATACATTATTAACTAAATACACTCTATATAAATTAACAAATATATGAAATAGAAACATAGCCTGTCACATAAGCCATAATTTTCAGTGTGTGTGTGTGGAGAGAGTCAAGCAGAATCTAGGATGTCCACTGTTGTGAATGATCCCACTACAGTATATATTACTGATGACGTCAGGGTGTTGGGGGGGCCCCAAAATCAAACACTTTTAAAAAGTATCAAAGAAGTATCGAAATTGCAATCCCCCCCTCCCCCCTAAATTGTGTAAATCCCCCCTACATGAATAACCTAAGGGGGGAATTCCCCCCCATTTTGAAAAATGAATTTTAAGCCCTGACTGGACACACACACACTGGACACACACGCACACTGACTGACTAGAGTTGGACACACACACACACACACTGACTAGAGTTGGACACACACACACACACACACACTGACTGACTAGAGTTGGACACACACACACACACACACTGACTGACTTAGAGTTGGACACACACACACACACACACACTGACTAGAGTTGGACACACACACACACACACTGACTGACTAGAGTTGGACACACACACATACACACACACTGACTGACTAGAGTTGGACACACACACACACACACACTGACTGACTAGAGTTGGACACACACACACACACTGACTGACTAGAGTTGGATACACACACACACACACACACTGTCTGACTAGAGTTGGATACACACACACACACACACATATTGACTGACTACACTTGGACATACTGTACACACACACACACACCCATTGACTGACTAGAGTTGGATACACACACACACACACACACACAAACTGTCTGACTAGAGTTGGATACATACACATGCACACACACAAACACAAATTGACTAGAATTGAACACACACACACACACACACACACACACAAACTCTCTGACTAGAGTTGGACATACACATACACACACACACACACACACACACACACACTGGACACACACACACACACTGACTGACTATAGTTGGACAAACACACACACACACACTGACAGACAAGAGTTGTACACACACACTCACACACACATACACTCACATGTTGACTGACTACAGTTGGACACACACATACTCACACTGACTGACTAGAATTGGGCACACACACACACACTCACACACTCACTGACTGTTGGACACACACACACACACACACACACATACTGACTGACTAGAGCTGGACACACACACACACACTGGACACCCACACATACTGGACACACACACACACACACACTGACTGACTAGAGTTGAACACACACACAGACTCTCTGACTAGAGTTGGACAGACACACACACACACACACACACTGGACACACACACACACATGCTGACTGAGTAGCACTCACCACAGTAGTCGCTGCACCGTGCGTGGGCGTGTGTGTGTGTGTTGGCGTGCTGGCAGACCATCTCACAGGGAAGGCACCGCTGCACAAGTCCATCCCAGAACGTGCCCTCCATGCAGCCGCCCATCACACAGTCCACAGTGAGTGTCCGTCAGTTACAGTTCGAACTAACTAGTTCTATTTAACGCTATTTAGTTACAGTTCAAACTAACTAGTTCTATGTAACGTTATTTACTTACAGTTCAAACTAACTAGTTCTATGTAACATTATTCAGTTACAGTTCAAACTAACTAGTTCTATGTAACGTTATTTACTTACAGTTCAAACTAACTAGTTCTATGTAGAGTTATTTAGTTACAGTTCGAACTAACTAGTTCTATTTAACATTAGTTACCATTCTAACTAACTAGTTCTATGACATGCTAGTTTTGTAGAGTTCCACTGAATGAGAGTTCCACTGAATGAGAGTTCCATTGAAGGAGAGTTCCACTGAATGATACAAGTTGACATCCTGAACCTGGTGCCACTCAGAGGAGTGGCTTCACATCACGAGGAGTCTCGAAACTCACAAGGAATGAAGATGATGCAGGTCACTGGCTGGCGTCTTATTGGGAAGGTGTTGTCGTCATGGTGATGCAGGTCACTGGCTGGCGTCTTATTGGGAAGGTGTTGTCGTCATGGTGATGCAGGTCACTGAGGTGGCTGCTGTCTCATTGGGAAGGTGTTGTTGTCATGGTGATGCAGGTCACTGAGGTGGCTCCTGTCCCATTGTCTCCTCGCTGCCATGTGAACTGTGTGACTGATTCGTGTACTGAAGCCGAACATCTCTAACTACACATCTCGCTGTCATTTAAAGAGTGTGTGTGTGCATGCATGCGTGTGTGTGTTATTTGCATACTCCACAGGGAATTGCCCTCCACGCAGAGTAGTCACTGCTTCTTTAGTTCTGCATGCAAGAGTACACACACACACACACACACACACACACATACAGGCGTCTAGAGAGCCGCACGGTATCCATTCAAACACATTGTCTTGTTCAGAATCACTTCAAGTCATGACAAATAAAACAAGTCGAAGTTACAGTTTTTCTCAGTCGCTTTGGTGCTTTTCTCACATCACTATTAACATTTGCACAGAAGTTAGTGCAATTCTCAAAACAATTAGTGCAAACTGCAAAACTTAGTGGATGACCTGCAAAAGCACGTCACTTGCTCAAAATGGATAGTCCATTCCTCAAAAGCAGGTATTTATGTCAATGAAACTGTCAGTGTCATCAAAATGAGAAGTCTTGACACCATCGTTTATGAACAAGATAGTCAAATGGCTTTGTCATGTTTTCATTATGACAGTTCTCTCAGTGTTTTCCAATGCAAAAAAAAAGGCCAGAACTCGGTGACACTACCTGAACATGCTCAAGACAGCACTATACAGAACTTGCACAGCCATTTGAAAACTACAGTAAAGTTACACATTGCTGTAGTTAGGGGAGTAAGTGAGTACAAGACACTGAATACGTAATTTTTTACTGTATGTTCTTTGAAATTCTACAGCATTGTGACAGAATTTGATAACTAGTTCAACAATTTTGTATGTAATGACTCAAGCAATGAAATGAAGACTATTAGTTTTATTGGGAACAACTATTCAGCATCCATAAGTATACTTCATTTTGACTGACATGACAAGCAAATGATAATGTTAAAAAACAGCAGAGAATTGTATGAAAGCAACTGATACATGTCCAAAAGCATTTGCAATTTGTTCAGAGGAAGGAGAAATTGCTACTATGATGTGCACAAATGACTAAATGTTGTGGAGGTTGAACTAATAGTTATGAGAATTTTCATTCTGATCTGAAAAAAGCACCAAAGCGACTGAGAAACTGTAAAACAGCTAACTTTAGTAGAGTGGTGTTGATAGAGACTTGAGTGAAGTGGTGTTTATAAAACAGCTAACTTTAGTAGAGTGGTGTTGATAGAGACTTGAGTGAAGTGGTGTTTATAAAACAGCTAACTTTAGTAGAGTGGTGTTGATAGAGACTTGAGTGAAGTGGTGTTTATAAAACAGCTAATATGGTGGATGTTCATGTTTTAAAGGGATGTGATCATGGGTTTCATAAGGGTTATACTAGTGCATGGGTTCTCATGTTTTAAAGAGATCATGTGATCATGGGTTTCATAAGGGTTATACTAGTGCATGGGTTCTCATGTTTTAAAGAGATCATGTGATCATGGGTTTCATAAGGGTTATACTAGTGCATGGGTTCTCATGTTTTAAAGAGATCATGTGATCATGGGTTTCATAAGGGTTATACTAGTGCATGGGTTCTCATGTTTTAAAGAGATCATGTGATCATGGGTTTCATAAGGGTTTATACTAGTGCATGGGTTCTCATGTTTTAAAGAGATCATGTGATCATGGGTTTCATAAGGGTTTATACTAGTGCATGGGTTCTCATGTTTTAGAAGAATGTAGTCATGAGTGTCATAAGTCTTAATGCCACTGCATTTGCTGTAAGCAGGGTGCAGGTCATTGTATCCTGTGTAGGCCAAACCAACTGTCAGAGGAGTGGGGTGAGTGGAACAGTACTGGGGGTACCAGGATGAGAGCATCTCCTCCTTACATGGTCTAGGGAAGGGGGGGATACAAGGATACAAGGAAGTTTATTGTCACATGCATATAGTTACTGGATGTAAGAAATGCAGTGAAATGATATCTGGTCAGCCTATTTGTGCATTTATGGGGGGTAAAAAGTGCAGTAGAAGAGGGGTTTAGTAGATTAAGTGGCAAGGGCTGCATTAGAAAGGTGGGGGAGGATTGGGATTGGGGGGGCACCAACAAGAAGCACCCAAGAGCAAAGAAAAACTCCCTTGTTTTTCCAACTCACCAGCTTGATAACCTTGGGGGTGTTATCAAGCTGGTGAGCACCGAACAGGGAGTAGGAGGCCGCTGTGTCTTATGATTTAGGGCCTGTCCAGCTAGGAAGAGAATCAGATAAGAAGGCCCTATTTCCCCAAACTGGAAAGAACCAGAAAACCACTATTTTACATAAGTTACCTATGCATTACATAGGTTTGCATATAGTTTTATGCATGATGGGAAGATGGTTTCCACCAATGTAAGCGACCCTGCTTGGTACTGATTGGCGAAGGTTGTTGTTGGAGATGACGTGAGAGGGTGGCACTTCTCAAGGGCCAAGGAGTATAAAATATAGTGGTAGCATGTTCAGATCTATGGTAGTATTATATGCTACCGTGTAGAACACATGTATCTATGGTAGTATTATATGCTACCGTGTAGAAAACATGTTCAGATCTATGGTAGTATTATATGCTGCCGTGTAGAAAACATGTTCAGATCTATGGTAGTATTATATGCTACCGTGTAGAACACATGTATCTATGGTAGTATAATATGCTACCGTGTAGAACACATGTATCTATGGTAGTATTATATGCTACCGTGTAGAAAACATGTTCAGATCTATGGTAGTATTATATGCTGCCGTGTAGAAAACATGTATCTATGGTAGTATAATATGCTACCGTGTAGAAAACATGTTCAGATCTATGGTAGTATTATAATATGCTGCCGTGTAGAAAACATGTATCTATGGTAGTATTATATGCTGCCGTGTAGAACACATGTTCAGATCCATCAACATGTACAATGCTAAATCATTTAACTGGATCAATGATTTAGGTTTTTTTAAATTTGGATCCTTTAAGTGTAAACTGCTGTCTAGGAACATGAAAAACTCAAATGCATTTTCCGATGAAGGTGTTTCCTCTTGGACACCCCCCCCCCCCTTTCTTCTCTCTCTCTCTCTCTCTCACACACACACACACACACTGATAGATGCACATAGACATGCAGGAAGTAGATGTCAAGACAAATAGCCAACAGTGAAACTATCATTTGCAAATGTAGTGCACACACACACACACACACACACACACACACTGCACCTGTTCAGTGTGTAGTTAGCTGAAAGTAGCCAGTGAATAGAAAAAAGTAGACCACTCGCATACTGCACCTATGTATTTAGTCTAAAGTAGACACCATGTAGAAATGGTTTCACACACACACACACACATACTGCACCTGTGTATTTAGTCTAACTTAGACACCATGTAGAAATGGTTTCACACACACACACACACACACACACTGTGCACCTGCCATGTGTGTAGTTAGCTGAGAGGAGCTGTGGAGCATAAACTGGTAGCTGTGGGTTAGCTGGGCCACTGGGGACAAGAGGAGAGAGCAACAAACCAGCACTCAAGATCTAACACACGCACGCACACACACACACACACACTTTAATACACAACGCAAGATCAAACCTGTATTATGCATAATTTATTGGCTGATATGGAATAAAAAATGTCAGTTTATTTTCCCCTTCTTGTGCAGTTGTAGCTAGTGAGCGGAGCGTGATCGAGGAGCAAGATATTCACACCGCTCAGCTCCGCTCACTAGCTCTGTTTCAGTCAGACTGAGATTCTTCAGGTTGTATGAATTAAGGCATCAATACAGCAGGCAGAAAGCAATGCACTGCTTTGCTAAATTAGTAGTTAGAAGAGTTTAGTTGTTTGGTTATTCTTTGATAAAAGTAGAAGAACGTTGAGTCCGCACACCAGAAGCTGCTCCTTAGCGGTTTTTTTATTTTTAGGCTATATCACCACATGTGACGTTTCGGGCCCCAGCCCTTCATCAGACATGAAACAAGTGGGGAGACACACCTCCATATATACATCCATGATAGGTCATGTGATCAATCACGTTAAAGTGCAATTCCATCATGAAAGGACAGATATAAATACAGATATACATGTAAATATAAAAATGTATGCATATTCAAACATTTACAAAAAATATTTAGTTCAGGAAGGAAAGGACAAGCCTGCAAAGCCTTAGGCCTATTGGAATATTTGAAATGTTTAAAAAAGGCGCTTCAACCTCTGTAGAATGTAGTGATAATAGATGAAAAACAAAAAAGAAATAGAGGGACAGTAAAGGATACCACTCGGGTGTGTTACAACAGTTCGGGACAATTATGTGAGAATCAATCCCAAAGCAGTGGACAGGTACACTGGGAACATGACATAACACATCGTATGAAGTCAGCAAAACATTACCACAGTATCTACAATATTTACACATTATTTACACAATTATTATGACCGCCGCTAGAGAAGCTAGCGAAGCGGTCATATAGGGATTGTCAAAGTTTTTTTTTTTTTTTTTCCCGTCATCTACTTCCTGAATTTTTGGTCAACGATACCCGGGACACCGAACCACCGGGGCACATGAAATTTGGTGGGTATGTAGCCCCACTAGACTTTTACAGAAAAATTTCGTTTGGTCCCCGGGGGACCATAATTACAAATTCAGTAGGATTAAAGGAAAAACAAATATTCATCATAATAATTTGGCTGCATTTCCAGTATTGGCGTCACGTAGTCGTTTGTCCACCAGATGGCGCATCGTTGTAGTGAGACGTAATTTTGTTGGAAGTTACAGTTTTTCTCAGTTGCTTTGGTGCTTTTTTCAGATCAGAATGAAAATTCTCATAACTATTAGTTCAACCTCCACAACATTTAGCCATTTGTGCACATCATAGTAGCAATTTATCCTTCCTCTGAACAAATTGCAAGTACTTTTGGACATGTATCAGTTGCTTTCATACAATTCTCTGCTGTTTTTTAACATTATCATTTGCTTGTCATGTCAAAATGAAGTATACTTATGAATGCTGAATAGTCGTTCCCAATAAAACTAATAGTCTTCATTTCATTGCTTGAGTCATTACATACAAAATTGTTGAACTAGTTATCAAATTCTGTCACAATGCTGTAGAATTTCAAAGAGCATACAGTAAAAAATTACGTATTCAGTGTCTTGTACTCACTTACTCCCCTAACTACAGCAATGTGTAACTTTACTGTAGTTTTCAAATGGCTGTGCAAGTTCTGTATAGTGCTGTCTTGAGCATGTTCAGGTAGTATCACCGAGTTCTGACCTTTTTTTGCATTGGAAAACACTGAGAGAACTGTCATAATGAAAACATGACAAAGCCATTTGACTATCTTGTTCATAAACGATGGTGTCAAGACTTCTCATTTTGATGACACTGACAGTTTCATTGACATAAATACCTGCTTTTGAGGAATGGACTATCCATTTTGAGCAAGTGACGTGCTTTTGCAGGTCATCCACTAGGTTTTGCAGTTTGCACTAATTGTTTTGAGAATTGCACTAACTTCTGTGCAAATGTTAATAGTGATGTGAGAAAAGCACCAAAGCGACTGAGAAAAACTGTAATCTAAAGTGGGTTGGAAAGACATGCTTCCTAGGACAAGACTGTAGTTTACCACAGAGAACGTCTAATAAGGGTAGGATGATTTCTGCATGATATGTAATTCCCATTTCTTCTTGAAGCCGAAATAAATCTGAGAATGTTTATTGGACATGCTTGGTTTTTCCTGCAGGTAGGCTACGTTAATCTTAAATTATATCAATAGCCTAGAGTAGGTAAAATAATGTTACCGTTAGCATTGGTTGAGTGATGGAGGCCAATTTGATTATTGATGTATTTGTAGAAAACCATACATGCGGTTATAGGCTACCAAGCAAATTGATAACAGCACTAATTGCATCTTTCGACTGTCATCTCATTTGCTTATAACCATAACCTAGGCTACTAACAGGAGCTAAGTGAGTTACCCACACACGTTTGCTACGTGATGTTTTTCTAATGGAAAATATAGGCTACCTGAAAGATAACCTGATGATGCATACTAAACACCGGGCTGGGACATTTAGCTTAAAGTCTCAAAAAGCATCTGAGTCAACGTTCCTTACCAAACACCCATATAGGCTACTTCAATCCTCTATTTTCAAAGGTGATTCAAGTAAGGAAGAGCATGGCTCAAAGTAAAGTAACTAGGACTGAAACTACATCAATTC
Source organism: Alosa sapidissima (assembly GCF_018492685.1). NCBI lineage: Eukaryota > Metazoa > Chordata > Actinopteri > Clupeiformes > Clupeidae > Alosa > Alosa sapidissima. The sequence goes on along the minus strand of NC_055959.1, from coordinate 41,131,452 downwards.
GTCAAAGTGAATAATTAAGCAATATAGCACTCGTGATCGTGGGGTTGGTCATGGATATTCCCACGGGTGTTGTTGCCTGCGCCACTCGGCCTCCGGCCTCGTGGCTACGGCCGAACAACACCCGTGGGAATATCCATGACCAATCCCACGATCACGAGTGCTATATTGCTTTTATACAACAATTCTACCACAAACTCACAAACTACATAATCCGAAAACACCCCAATATTGTTTAAAAATGTTAATTTCGACATCGTTCTTACGCATCAAAAAATAGTTTCCTTTTCAATAGACAGCGTCTTGGTTGCTAGGTAACCAACATTCCAGATCCCTCGTTACGGGTCTTTGTGGTTTACGTGTCTTCTTGAAAGAAATGTTGAAAGTCGGGCTGAAATCACATTCATATCTAGGTTTGCTGCATGCATGTTACAAGGACACTGGGCCATGTCATGTAAGGGACATGGTACTGCAAAAACATAGCCTACATTGCAGAACCACTCAACTTTATTAATTTATGGTGAATAAATGTTACACTACTGTGCACAGCCTGACGTGACGATGCTAGCACGTTAGCAGCGGTTAGCTAACTATTATATGCTAACGTTAGTTATCTCCTCCAAGTGACAATCATAGTATACATACACAATGCTGGCAATACTGAGAACAATTAGCATCCTCGTTTATCTTACATTGAGTTGACTGTGTGGCTTAATCCACAGATGTGGTGAAGCACTGTTTCGTTATGGTTTGCTAAGGAGTAACCCATTGCTTAAAATAGTGGAGAGCTGGGATGAGAACATTGTGTCAAATCTTCACATTGTATTGCGGAGTGATTTATTATTAGCTGTGCAAAGTCTGAGTTGAAATGTCCAGGGATATTCCAACTCATGGAATGTCTCTCGGCCAATCAGAAACAAATAAATAGTTCCATAGAACCCAATTGTTGTATAATTTGTGTCAACTCACCGCAATGTAGATTTATTAACGCACCCGTGATCTACATCTCCATTTAAACCAAATGTTTTAGAGCGCACAATGTATCCAGGGCAGGGCTGTACCTACACATATTTGTTGCACGTGCTACAAAAATCATTCTTTACGATGGATGATTTAGTACCAACATTACACCGGTCCAAGCTTGAGCTAATGTACAGTGGGTTGGGTTCCATATAGAAGTGTCGCTTTCCGTGATTCACACAGCTGCGTGAAATGTATTACTACTGATATGCAAAACTATTAACTTTTCGCCAAGAGGTGGCAGCTGAAGTCCGCTTGATACTGTAAGCCATTGGTTCCCAAAGGAGATTTTATTTTGGTCGCCAGCATAGCCTAGTGACAATTTATGTTGTGTAATAGGCCTAGCATAGGGCCTACCTTATATAGCCTATAGTTTGTTAACAGTCACGGTTTTGTCATAACTCCCTCTATGCATTTTTGCATTTAGAATAGCTCTGAAACCGGGGGCGAACACGTCGCAGGGGGGGCGGGGGGGGGGCGCCAGTGCGTGGATATCTCAATCGCAAAATTAAACAATATTTAGGCTGGGTGAACTCAGCCTAAATCTGCCGGCGATTCCTTTTCGATTTCTTAAAAAGATTGAGCTTGGTCTGGCGAAAGCCAGACTAACCATGGACCTCATAGTTGCAAAACGCAAGGGAACATAAATCAGCATATTATTTGCACAAACAATAACGGACAGTAGCTCTTCAACTTGGCCCGTTAAAATGTGTATGAACAGTCTAGCAACGCATTTCATGAAGGCCCTTTTGGACATGTCAGTTATTTGCACCACTGGGTAAAACGGCATTTTGTTTTAGACTACTGGTATTTAATTTGTGCATTGACAATAAAGCTGGATATCATATGAACTAGATGACTAAACTTATGCATATGTAGAAGAAGAAACACAAAAATCCATGACATGACCTCTCTTCTTGATAGCTGTTGAAAACTGCATGGAACTGACAGGGATTGTTTTGTTTAATATTAAATAAATAAATAAATACATTATGCTGCTACCTTCTGCTTTTCCCAAATACAATGTAGCCTACAGGTGTACCTTTCATCAGTCCAGTTGCAATGGATGGACTGCCCTACTTGTGATTGTTTAGATATTTTAAAGGTTTTATAACAATGCTACACATTTTTTGGTAAGTGCTACAAATCTATTCACCTTTGCAGCGCCAGTAGGCTACTTTGTGTGCGGCCCGCAAACACACATTCCAAACAAGCATACACAACGTTTCACGAGTGGGGGATGGAGTAGAAGATGGAGACAAATTCATTAATATGATTTATTTTCGCGGAATGTATGTACAGGACTGAGCGGCGGTCATATTTTGTACCGCTATGCATAGTACATCTAGTTTATAAAAGTTTACAAGAATGGCCTCAGATCAAAGTCTTCATTCAACTCTTTTGGGACTAAAGTGTCCAGTGTGTAAATCCAGTATGTTTCTATGTAAGTAACAGACAATTAACATTTCCTCCACGGAAGGGCTGTTTAACCAGTTCAATGGCAATATCTGAGAGTGGATACATTGTGAGAGGCTTGTGTGAAGTGCACCGCTACTGGGTTTTTTGTGTCATGGTTACGAATATTTGATCGGTGTTCTGAGATTCTTGCTTTTAGTGGTCTAGTCGTTTTACCAACATAGGCCAAGCCGCACGGGCACTTGAGCAAATAGATGACATTCTTGGTGTTGCAGGTGATCACACCTTTGATGTCATGAGGTTTTCCTGTGCGTGGGTGATTAAAAGTGCTGGTTTTATGTGTGAAGTTGCATTGGGGGCAGTTACCACATCTGTAATTCCCAAATGGAATAGTCTGTAAAAAATGTGGTGGAGTCAATGGTGGAAGATGAGCTCTCACCAACATGTTTTTGAGATTGGGTGCTCTCTTGCACACAATGCGAGGAGGTATGGTGAAAAATGTAAGTGCTGGATCAGAGTCAATAATATGCCAATGTTTCTTAATGATGGATTCGAAATCTCTACCAAGAGATGAGTATTGGACAATGCAATTAATTCTGGACTCAGATGTTCTGGATCTGGTGTGACTGAGACAATCAGTTTGCGACACATTTTCAAAGCGACTACGTGCTTGTTTAATCCATTCATGTTTGTATTGTCTCTGTTGAAAACGTTTTTCTAGATCCGCTGCCTGGGCTTGGAAATCACTACTACGTCTGAACTACAGATCCGGCGAACGCGACTAAACTGAGATAAGGGTCCTACTCCTCTTGAGTGGAATAGGGTGAAGCGATTGTCCATGAAGAATAGAATTCCTGTCAGTGCTTTTGCGGTACAAGTTAGAACCCAGTCTGTAAGAGTCTCTGTACACAAGGATGGTAGTGGGGCGGTGGTAGTGTAGTGGTTAAGGAGCTGGGCTAGCGTGCAGTAGCCTGAAAGTTGTCGGTTCAATTCCCGGCTTCCACCGTTGTGCCCTTGAGCAAGGCACTTAACCCCAAGTTGCTCTGGGGACAATGTGATCCCTTGTAATATAGCTGACATATGTAAGTCACTTTGGTCAAAAAGTGTCTGCTAAATGTAATGTAATGTAATGTAAAAGGATGTCTAGAAAGTTCATCCTGTGCTTGTCATATTCCATTGTGAATTTCAAATGCCGGCTGTTGGTGTTGATATTTTTTTCATTTGGACAGGTTCTGAGGCCCAATTGAAACAATTTCATGAGTTTATCATCTATGTACCTCCTCCAGTTGGAAATTGAGGGTAGATGTGGGTTGCATAGTTGGTTCAGGATGATTTCCTTTTCAAGGAGTCCACAATAAAGGGATGCAAAACTTGGGGCCATTTTGGCTCCCATGCTGGTTCCTGACACCTGGAGGTATTATTGTATCCTTTACTATCTCTCTATTTCTTTTTTGTTTTTCATCTATTATCACCAGGGTTCTAAATTAACACCCGCCAACCCGCCAAATGCGGGTTAAAATTCATTTTGGCGGGTGTTAATAAAAACTTACTTGCCGGTTTGGCCGGTGATGCATGAGGCATTACATGCATGATACATAAGGCTCTGTTTTCAGTCATATATCCCCCGGCAGTACTTCCTACATTTCCCATGACCACTGTGCCGTAATGCTACGTCGGCTGCACGCAGTTTGCAGTGAAACCAGCGTGAGACACCATGGAAACGAACGGAGTGTCTACCAGAAAACACAATGAATTAGAAGAACGAACGGAGCCAGAGCAGGGAGCATAGACTGAAAGAGGAGGGAGTTAGCCAGTAAAGTAAAGTAAAAAGAATCAGAAAGACTGGCTGGGCCACTTCCGAGAGACTACACCCAGGGATGACCGGAGCACTCAGAGAACTTTTAAACTTTTTTATTTTATTTTTTTTATGAAGGTGCACAAACGACTGACGTTTCGACGCACTGCGTCTTCCTCAGAGTCAAACCATACTGGCAACATTGCAGAGATGATAAAGCCCATTCTCCCCTCCCTCTCCCAAGACATTGGTTAGTAGTGAGGGGTGGGTATTAACAGCAATTAACCAGTACAAGCACTCGTAGAAAGAAAAGTAAGCATCAAATACATCATTGGTCAGTGTGAATCAGACGTGAGTCAAAATAAATCAAAATAAAAAATGACATAGTTAGAGAAAACAGGAAAGACATAATTCTTTATTTAAACCATGGGGCTCAACTGTGTTGAGTGTATGGATCCAAAACTCTTCTCTTTGAAGTAGCATTCTGACAACGTCTCCGCCTCGTTGGGGAGGCAGTATTCTGTCAATTCCCCAGAATTTCACTGTGGCGCAAGAGCCATGATTCACCTGGACATAGTGACGCGCTATAGCATAGTCCATGTTTTGGTTTTGTATCGCAGCTTTGTGCTCAGCAATTCTCTGTTTAAGTGGGCGTTTGGTTTGTCCCACATATAACAACAACCCGCAAGGACATTTCAGAATATACACCACATGGGTAGTGTTAGAGTTTATCAAAGCCTTGATGTTGTATCGTTTCCCAGTGTGTGGATGCGAAAAGTACTTGGTGTCGTTAGAAAATCTGTAAAATCCCTGGGGTGGTACTGATAGCCAGGTTAACTGCTTAGGAGGACTCATAGATGTGTGTACCAGTCTATCTCTTAAGGAGCGGGATCTCCTAAATGAAATTAAGGGGGGTTCAGCACAAATGTCTTTTAAGGATGGGTCAGTTTGTAAGACATGCCAGTGTTTTTTGATGATGTTTTTTATTTCCCCTAGCCTGGCAAGCCAGACCCACATTAAAATGTAGGGTCTGGGCACTCACCGTTCGCAGTGCTCAGTCCGAGGGGCGGGATAATCAGGTGTCTTTCAAATTCCCTCTGCACGCAATAGGACAGCGGCAGCGCTATGAGTCCCATGTGTTTCCCACCAGCGGAGCTAGTTGGCTAGTTCCATGGCTAGTTCAAACGTTTGCCAACTTAATAAAAGCTTAACTCGTGTCACACTGTTCGCCAGCAGCAACATCCATCTTATTTGTTTTCAAGTAGCAGGGAATTCAAGCCAAACTGTTGCAACTCTGCCATCAATCATTATGTTAAGCCCACCTAACGACTCTATACACGATTTCATTGGCCTGATTAAGTTTCGATTTCTGGAGCTCACAAACCAACGGAGAGTTGCTAGACTAGCCCTGGCAGCCGCTAGGGGCGCGTCTAGATTTCTAGGCTATATTTCCCCACTAACATCTGAAAATTCCGTGGAGAAACAGAGACGCGGAGCTGAAGCGCGCCTAGATTTATCCAGGAGGTGTGGCCTGTGGGTGGATTTGGCTCGCTGATAGGCTGCGGAGATGTCAACTTCGGCATAGCCACTGTAGAATTCTGGGATATTCTCACTGTATTCTGATGTGTTCATATGTTACATCTGTGTGTGATACAACAGGGAGAGGTTCATTATTCATTCATCATTATACATAACTGTGCCTTAGGCCTGTGTACCAGCAGGAAGGTCATACAGCCTGATGTTTAGGAACATCCGAGGAACATCAGTGATAACATGGGCCGAGGGAGACAGCATGTCTGCCTATTCGGGCAAGTATCTCCATCTGGCCAGGGCCGGGTTTTGTACACTGGTTTGCACCTGCCACGTTGGCATGATTGACGTTTGTATGTTTTAGTATAACAGGCTTTGTCTTAGGTTTTGACACGGAGATGGATCGAGGAAGCAACCCAAGGAGCATCTTCTATCGGAAGGCTCAGTAGCCGCTTCTAATAACAACCACAACTGTTCTGACTCTGCACAGTTTTACTGTTCGAGACTTAGCCTGTGCTCTGTTATTCATTGTTGTGCCATCTACAATAAATCATCATCTAATCGCCGATCCTGATCCCGCCATCAAGCTTTATTGACCATCTTCAATACAGAAACTAGAAAAGCATTTCCTGAAGGAAATACAGTGCATGAAAATGCAAAAAATATGATGTAAAATATCATACAGAGGAAAAACAAACTATATTGGTTGCTAGGTAGATGAGGTTTAATATAGTTGGAATGACTGACCAGTTAAATAGGTGGATAGTTTATATGGTTAAATTATTTGCTTGGTAGATAAGGTTTAATATAGTTGGAATGACTGGGCAGTTAAATAGGTGGATAGTTTAAATGGTTAAATTATTTGCTAGGTAGATAGTTGACGATAACTGACAGTTGGAATGGCTCTAATGTTTGCTAGCAGTTATGCTAACTATGTTATCAAAGATAATAATGCTAACCAAGTTACTTAACTTAGTTAACTTAGCTAATGTTTTCATTTTTAGTGGTTATGCTAACTAGCATGTTAGCAATGCTAACCATGTGACTTAGCTAATACTTTTTAGTAGTTATGCTAACTATGCTAACCACGTGACTTAGCTAACTTAGCTAATCATTTTTAGCAGTTATGCTAACTAGCATGTTAGCTATGCTAACTATGCTAACCATGTTACTTAGCTAATCGTTTTTAGCAGTTTTGCTAAAAATGTTAACTAGCATGATAACTATGCTAACATGCTAACTATGCTAACCATGCTAACTAGCTACAGTGGGTAGGAGTCATAGTTGATGACAAGTAACAGTTACAATGGCTGAACAGTTGAAAAGTTCAGTAGTTTAAAGGGTTAAATTGTTTAACCCTCTAGGCGCCACGGTCGATAGTCGACAAGATGCGGTACTGAATAAAACGGCCGATTTAGTCAAATAGGGTGTCATATTTCGTTCGACCTCCACTCCACTAGATGGCAGACATGTCATACGTCAGCCCCGAGTCAAAAAAAGGGCAGGCTTTAACCCTTAGAACCCGATTGACGCAAAGTGCGTCAAAAAACACACCCTTTCTTCTCTGTTACATTGCTCCGCGACTGTTCATCGCAACGAGATGAAACCTTTTTTGCATGACAGAGAAGAAGGGGGCTTTCCAAAGAGACTACGCACTTGTCTGTACGATCAAGTATGAAAATAAAAAAAAATCATGAAATTAAATCAAATTGCATCATATTTACAGTCTATAATTATCTGCGTTCACCTGCGCACCCATTACTCTCGTTTGAATTACTCGCGAACCCGTGATCGCATAGATATGGCAAGCATATCAGATGAAAGAGGAGAAACAGGGCTATCCATTGGTACCATGGATATCGATCTTTCTGGCTGATAAAAACAGACGAAGTGACTGCAAAATATTAACGTCATGTACACAAACCAACGCTGCACACCCATTACTCTCGTTTGAATTACTCGCGGACCCGTGATCGGATAGATATGCCACGGATGTCAGATGAAAGAGGAGACACAGAGCTATCATTTGATACCAAATACATCCTTCTGGGTTATAAAACAGACGAAGTGACAGCAAAATAATAACTTCATATAGCTGGACTTACCCCACGTTTTTGTTTGTTTTTGTGGCAAAGCATGTTCATAATCTTGTTTTGAGATCCTAGCAAATTCCTGCATGGCATCCATTCAAGGCTCACATTGCATCCCAATTTGTTCAACAAAGAAACACCTTTTTTTGCCTTTACTTTGTTCATGGCAATGCAGTAAAAAGTTGAGAATCATCATGAGTGCATACACCATAGTCACACATGCTAACAGGCAAACTTGGGTCAAGTCAGGTTAGATCAGTTCGTGTCACAGATATGGAGCGCAGAATGGTCATTTTTCATTGCTAAATAAAAAAAGGCATTTATTTCCGTAAATCACACACCACATATTTCTGTAAATTGCTCAGCCCCAGAGAATCCCTCCAACATGGCAATTATATTGCCCGATTCGGGACAGCCTGCCCTACACACACATGAAATGCATGTAGAGCTATGAGCTTGCTGTGGTGAGATACAGGTCAAAATATAAGAATTTTTATAATATGATTTTTATATTTTAATTATTTAAAAATCAACATAAAATCAATGCTAGTACTAATACATGACATGATGGCAGATCTGGATAGCCTAGACTCTGCTGAAAAAAAACAATATATAATATGTGTGTGTGGCACTTACAATGACCAGAATAAATCCTTATGAATAAAGGTAGTGAAAATGCCCTAAAAACAGCTTAGGGTTCTAAGGGTTAAACAAAACTTTCTAGCTACAGCGCATTGAATCAGTGCGTGAAATACCGGAGCTAGTCTGCGTGAGCCACTTTGTCAGAGCGATATTGTCAACGTCAGCGAGTATTTGCATTAGATTATCGTCTAATGGCATCAAAAAAGTTTACCCGAAATGAAGTGTTGGGTCTTCTATTCGCGGACCCTGATTCTGAAGGGGAATATCTGGCTTCAGATGCGACCCTGCCTTGCAATGATGCTGCTGGACAAAGTGAGAGTTTACTCCATAGTTTAGCTTACACCAAGCACAAACGTTTGCCCAATGTCACTGGTGGGAATAATGTTTCACGGGTTCGGAGTGTTCATCGGGAAGTTAGCAGGGTGTTAGTGGTGTGGCGAACGAGGCTGGAGGTAGCCTAATGTCCATAGCGCTAGCTTCTGTCTTCTGAACGTGTGCCTCTCCGCAATCGCGGCGACAGTAACGTGGTGGAGCCTTTGTCTAATGCCACTGGGTATGTTAGACGAGGTCGAAGTGCTCATAGGACAGTTAGGGGGGAACGTAGAGGCAGTGTGGGGAGTCGCAATGAGAATGACAGTAGGCCTAGTCCGAGCTGCGCAAATTCTCTCCACTCGACGCGAGCGCGAGGCAGATCTGGCCATGCTGCTCGCAACAGGAGCAGAGGTGGTGACACCGGGCAGGAGAGCCATTAGGACATGCATAGTCTATCACAAGATGATGGGAATGCCGGGAATCACACATGTCCTTGTGATGTGTGTGTCTTTGTCAGCTAAGAAAAAAACAACAAAAAAAAACATCAACAAAAAGAAAACAAATACTAACATTGTCTCGTCATCTCACTCCTGATCTGTGCCTTGCCGTGGCAAGTGAGCTTTTGAACTAAACAGGTCTTGTGTCCTTGTGTTTGTGTGTCATCTGAATAATATATATGTGCCCCATACATGGAATCAGAGTGCCTACTGTATGTAGTAAATGGAAAATCTCTACAGCAAAAGGCCAGTCTACCGCTACATGCATTTGGTTTGTTTCTGCCATTTATTAGTAATGATTTACATAGTTTGTTTACTACTTAGTATTTACCTGAGCATTCAGTATTGTGCAATATAGCATACAGAAGGTGAGGGACATTTTGGGGGAAAAGAAGTGGTGCATTTTATCATTCAAACATGCGACTTTTCATGAAAATTCTATAATCCAAGATGGCCACCACCATATGACGTCATAATAGGCAAATTAGATATAAACATTTAATCTCTACATAAACTTTGGGTCATCCTTAATATTTCTCTAATTTACAGAAAGTCTCTAGATCTTATCACTTTTAAGATATAGCCTTTTGAAATGAAGATGTCAAAATCGAACGTTTCAAGAAAAAAAACCTCTGGCGCTTAAAGGATTAATGTTCTATGTTGTACCATTTAACTAAAAGATAAGATCAGATCCTTTCATTGAGCTGCGCTTTTTACGCACGCAGCCACCCTGCTCTCTCTAGTAACGAGCCCGCTACCCCTCCCCTGCATGTGGATTTAACAAAACATTAACGATTGTTGAAGGATTGTTGTTGCCCCCATCCCCCGAAGTCAGCTACCACCACAAATTCAATCCAATTCTGTGGAAAACACTGCACACATACACACACAGATAGATAGACAGACACACACACACAGATAGATAGACACATACACACACACAGAAAGATAGATACACACACAGGCAGACACAGATAGATAGACAGACACACAGACTCACACAGATAGATAGATACACACACACACACACTCACACACAGATAGATAGATAGATACAGATACACACGCACACACACACACACAGAAAGATAGATACACACACACAAACACACAGCAAAGCAAGCTTCCTAGGGTTTAAATTAAGACAATGTTGGTAGGCCTACATGAGGCATGAGGCCTGAGGCCTACAAAAACATGGTCTGGTGGACTCTAACGCCACCTAAGGGGCGTGGATTCTGGACTCATCTATGCTGAGGTTGACCTTGTAGCTGTACCGCCAGGCGCCTCTGCGTAGTACTCAGTAGGGTCTTTGTATGAGGGTTCACTTTGAGAAATGTAGCTCAGGTACTCCAGTGCTTTACAGAAGGACAGAGAGAGGGATAACACACACACACACGCATATATAGATAGATAGATAGATAGATATATAGATAGATCAAATCCATCCATAAACATATCCGTTTGTGAGAAGTTATGACTAATGTAAACTATGTGAGATGACAGCTGTCATTTTTCAGTTTGTCTAAAAATTAGGTAAACATTCAAATACAAAATGTAACTCCATTATTTACAGTTCATATGCAGGAAAATACAGTAGCCTACCTGGGACGTTGCACTTACTACAGAAATGCAATATTATGGACAGAGAAATGTAATTGTACTGGCTACACGAAGACCCTAAAATAATATATAACTGGCCTGCAGCTGTACGTAATACTGTTAACCAATGCAAGGAATTTTAACATATTTTATTGAAACACTCACACATATCACTGACATGTTCCTCCAAAGCACCTTCTGTCTTGATTCAAGTCGCAAACAAGGTCTTTTGATAGGGTGCAGTGGCGAACTTGTTCTAAACTTAATGGCTTCGCCACCATAGCTTAATATATTTTCACTAAACTAACACGCGGAGCAGGCGGAACAAATATTTCTGGCAGGCGGACCGGAAGACTAGAGCAAAAGAGAACTTGTGTACCGAAGATGTACTTTCATTGGCTAACCGCCTAGCGTTAACCTCTCGACGCACTGCCTTCCCGAGATGCATAGCGGACGCGTTAACTACACCTTGAGAGGGAGTTAAGTCATTTAGAGACGAATGACCGGGTCGCAGGAAGTGCATCTTAATAAAGGGACGCCAGACCCTCTTGTAACAGCTGTACTCAGTGATACTGCAGACTCTTAAAAGTAGTTAGAAAATAAGGCAGAAAAACAACAAGTTTCCTCATGCTGCTTCCTTATGTTGGAATGTGCAAAAATGTACAAACAATCAAGAGGATGCCTTCTTGTATGTGATTTCTGCAACAGTGATACTGCAAACGTGTTGATAGCCTATTGTTGATTTATATCCTGTAGCCTAAAGCATGTCACACAGTAGCCTAGCCTACAGAAAACTAGGCTATGTGATGTGATATAATGATAACTTGTATGCCTACAATGGTTTATTAAACATCATAGTCATTTATTTAGTCAGTCATCATGTTCATGTTAATGAATGGGAAGGACACCTAAACGATAGCCATAAACCAAAATTTCACGCAGTATCTGCCGTGAGTCCCTATGCGTGAATCACGAGCTCCTTTCAGCTGACTGGCAGATCTCGTGGACAGTCAGTCACGATCGATTATTTAATAAATAAATGTGAATTACGAATAATAATAAAAAGCTTCTACCTAATGTGACTATTTTTTCCATGAACTGTAAAAGAAAACACGTTTTTTCCAGCTGTATTCTCCATAAAGAGTAAAGTAAACTAGAAATGCAATTCCAAGGAATTACCAGTGCATGAAAATGCTAAAGTTGTGATGTAAAATATCATGTATAGTTAAAATAGATAATGATGTTATAAATAGTTAAAATAGATATTATGATGTCACAATCGGCAATGTTAAGTCTATGGGGATTTTTAAAAAGTTTTTCTTTAATAGTTTAAAAAGTATAAAAGTTTCAAAGTTGAAAAGACATAGCAGCTTCGTCCGTTTGAATACCTACGTTACAAAGTTTGAATGAAGTTTCTAAGTTAAACTGTTCAAGAGAAATAGCGTACGGAAAAGGTGGTAAGCGGAATAATAATAATAAGAAGTTGTTGCCTAGGAAGAACAGTACAGGGCATTTTCATGCACTGTAATTATGTACTTATTTCCGGAATTGACGTCACTTCCTGGACTCGTCTGAGGCTGGTCTAATGGGTCTGAGGTCTCTCAATGACTTAACCCCTACTGTACACTTTGCGCTCTCCATAGGAAATCAATGGGCTATGTGCTGCGCAGTGGGCTTTGCCGCGAATGCGTACCCAATGCGTCATGTGAAACGCCTGTCTGGGTTGCATTGGAGAAAGCCCAAAGCCATGAGCGTCCCTCTCGCACGATACAGGTGTTGAAAACGGCAACTCCTCTAAGCTGGTATTAGATGGGCATGTCACATATTATTGACTTTTTTGGTTAGGCCTACCAAGCGCACATTTATATTTGAATTAAGATTATGGGTCATTTAAAATAAAAGCAAATTGCCCGCACTGTTACTGAAAGTGTCCGATATGTCGCCCTTAGAAAGGCCCAATCCGAATGCGTCCTGTGAAATGCCCGTGGGTTGCATTGGAGAAAGCCATGAGCGTCTCTCTCGCACGATAAAGGTGTTGAAAATGACCAATCAAATCCTCTATGCAGGCAATAGATGGCCTGGGCATGTCACCTGTTATTGTGTTTTTTTTTGTTAGACCTACCAAGCACTCGTCCATGTTTAAATAAAGGTTAGGCTACTGGATAATTTAAAACAAAACCAAATTGTCCGCACTGTTGCTGAAAGCGTCGGATATGTCGCCCTTGTATTGCAATTTGGCCAAATCCGAATGCGTCCTGTGAAACGCCTGTGGGTTGCATTGAAGAAAGCCATGAGCGTCTCTCTCGCACGATAAAGGTGTTGAAAATGACCAATCAAATCCTCTATGCAGGCAATAGATGGCATGGGCATGTCACATATTATTGTGTTTTTTGGCCAAGCCTAACAAGCACACATTCATGTTTAAATTAAGGTTTCTGGATCATTTGAAACAAAAGCAAATTATCCGCGCTTTTACTGAAAGCGTCAGATATGTCGCCCTTGGATTGAAGGCCAAATCCGAAAGCGTCCTGTGAAACGTGGGTTGCATTGGAGAAAGCCATCTCTCTCTAGCACGGTAAAGGTGTTGAAAACAGCCAATATACTCCTCTATGCGGGCAATAGATGGCATGGGCATGTAACCTGTTATTGTGGGGTTTTTTGTTACACTCTAAAAAATGTTGGGTTAAAAATAACCCAAATATAACCCAGCCGCTGGTTAACTATTGGACCAACACCACATTGAGTTATCCTAATCCAATGGTCTGGGTACATTATTAAACCCAGCAGATTGGGTATGATTCTAACCCAAAACACTGGGTTATATCAACACAACGTTAGTTAAATTGGCACAATAGACTGGGTAAAGGTAACCAATGTGCTGGGTTATAACTATATAAATGTTGAGTAAAATTCACACAGTATATATATTCAACCCAAACCACTGGGTTATATCAACAGAACTGCTAGTTAAAATAACCGGTTTTCTAAACCCAGTATTTGGGTTGCATTGAGAGAAAATGGGCAACAAATAGCCATGCAATGAAATAAAACAGTACGACATAATTATTTATTTGACAGTTTACTTTATTTTTGAATGGATAGCCTACTCTAAAAGCAGCATCAGCATGTGATAAGTTACTTCCATGAAGACAGCTAGATTCCACGGTCCATTTGGGGGTCAGCCCTGTCAATCAAAGAAAGAAAAAGAGTGAATTAATCACTGCTATTGACAGAACTTTATATCAAGACTTTCACGAACCATGATCAGTGAATGATGTTGACAAACATTAAAAATTCTGAGACAAAATATTAGAGCAACACACTCGGAAACCATGACCACCTCATGGAGTTGTTTAACAGCAGACTGACAAACATACGTTCAGTAATATTAACGTTAGTGGCAGTGATAGTTCTACCGTTAGCTAGCTCATGTTAACACATTCAGTTAGTTAAATTCAAGTTGTCTGTAACGTTAATGTTACCACCAAAAACCACCCAGTAAGTTACATGACTATAATATGAAGCTACCCTGAATGAATTAATATGTTGTTTGGCATGATGATTACCGTACGTGAAGAGACTACTTCGACTGTATACATTAGCTGACACACATGCTGCACTAACACGAAGCATTTGTTAGAGCTAGAAGCTAGCATACCAACCATCTGCTAACGTTAACCTAGCCAGCTGTTGGTATGCTAATTTTAGTTCTTTGTAAAAGTTTGTTGTGTTTGTATGTTTTTAAGAGTCTGTCTTTGTGTAGATTTAACATTAACATGAGCAGTAATTGTAAGACTGTAAGTTAATGTTAGCTAACGTTAGCTGGCTTGAATGTCACAATTCTTAACCTGCTTAGGCTGAACAAAATTGGCAGGCAGAATATCCATTCATATCACGAAGGTATCTCTGGGTGTAGGCTACTTTTAAAATCCGTCTGAATAATAATAATAAAAAAGTTAAAAGCAGATACATACCTTCCAAAATCGACTGATTTCCACTGCATGTTGAAAGTTGCTGGACTGCCCGTCCTGTGAAACGCCCGTGGGTTGCATTGGAGAAAGCCATGAGCGTCTCTCTCGCACAATAAAGGTGTTAAAACGGCCAATAAACTCCTATATCAAAAACGATTAATGACCTCCTGTTTTAGCCAATCATCATGGAGGAAACATAACTCGTTGCTCAAAACCTACGTCTGTGCAGTCGTTCAACATTGTGGTGAATTAATGACGAGTGAAGCCCACAGCGTCTAATAACATCGCGGGTGGTTTTACGCTGAAGTTGGTTGAAAGCCATGAGCGTGCACCTACACGCGAAAGGGTGCTATATGCGTGGATAGAAAACGCCGAAGGACGTGACAAAACGGCCTTATATGACGCCCTGAGATGAGAACGGGTTGCATAGACATAGTACACATTCAAGTATGGGATACAACTAGATTCGGATCACCTGCACCTAGCCAGATCATTCATCCAGTGCCACATTTTCCAAAAAAAAAACATTCTTAAGAGAGTATTTTCACAAAATGTTATGCCTACATCACTGTTTGAACGATTGACATAATGACATTTGACAGAAATAGCGGCCATCTTGAAAAAATGGCCGCCATGTTGAATTTTTGGGTGGCCAGCGCCTTTTTCCCAAAAAGTGACCCTTAGAGAGTATCTGTGCCAAATTTCATGCTTCTATACCAATTTGAACGATTCTCTTGAAATGCCATTATTTTGCTGCAGTACAGTGTCTGTGCTGAGAGTGGGCATTTATGATGCCATCACATATCTCCTGTTCACCCTGTACACGTTTGACTTCCTTAGAAGGCTGTGGTCCTGTAATGTCTGCGGAAAGCTCCTCAGGAGTTTTTTACCAGTCTGTGGTTACCAGTGTCCTCTTCTATGCTGGGGAGGAAGCACTAAGAAGAGGGATGCTGGGCACTAAACAGGCTAGTAGGAAAGCTGGCTCTGTAGTGGGAGCTGAACTGGAGTGCATCACTTCAATATCAGACACCCTGAACAAACTGATGAACATTTTGGACAATGACTGTCATCCAATATACAGCACTATCACAAAGCAGAAGAGCTTGACCAGCTGGAGACTACACTCACTGTCATGCACAACTGACAGACTGAGGAAGTAATTTGTCCCCAGGGCCATACAAATCTTCAATGCTCTACTAAAGGGAAGAGGAGAGATGGACTTCTCTGCATAGTCTGTCTGCCTCTCCACCCTCGATTTAATATCTTTTACTGTCCATATGAGTATGTGGATTTCTCCACAGGAAAAAGATGGCGTTCAGAGAGGGGGACATGGCAGAGCTGAGGCGCGTGCAAGGGGAACTCAAAGTCAAGCTGAAGGAAGCTAAGGAGGATTACAGAAAGAAGGTGGAACAGAAGCTGCAGGAAAACAACTTGAAGGAGACATGGGACTGCATGAAGGTTATCACTGGCCTGAAGAAGAACAGCAGCTCTGTGGAGGGGGACCTGCACAGGGCGAACCAGTTGAACCACTTCTACAACAGGTTTGACTCCCCTGCTCCAGCTCCAATGGCGGTGGTCTGTCCACCATCCCCCAGCCCCCACCCTCACACCCCCTCAATACCAGCGCAACACTCACCTCCATCATCACAAGCTATCGTACCCCCACCATCACTGGATTTTGCACCCCTCCCCCACATGGTGATCACGAACAATGAGGTGACAACGACCTCAGTCAACAGCCATCAGACACACAGGTCCCAGATCCCTCCCCTCCCCTTACACCCCTCACCATTACAAAGGATCAAGTGACAGTCCAACTTAAGAAATTGCGCAGCAATAAAGCAGCTGGGCCTGACAGACTGTGCCCATGGCTACTCAAGGCCTGTGCTGCTGAACTGGGGGAACCACTGAAGCACATCTTCAATTTGAGCCTACGTCTTGGACAAGTTCCAACACTGTGGAAGACATCGTGTCTCACCCCTGTCCCTAAGAAGCCACACCCTAGTGAGCTTAATGACTACAGACCTGTCGCTCTTACATCACATGTGATGAAGACAATGGAGCGATTGGTCTTAGGCATGCTCAGACCCCAGGTACGCCATGCACTAGACCCGTTACAGTTTGCTTACCAGGAGAAAGTGGGCGTGGACGATGCCATCACTTATCTTCTACACAGGACACATTCCCACCTGGACAAGGGGAAAAGTGCTGTGAGAATCATGTTCTTTGATTTCTCAAGTGCTTTTAACACCATCCAGCCCCTCAGATTGGGAGACAAGCTCTTGCAGATGGGTGTGGACGCTCACCTGGTAACCTGGATTACAGATTACCTGACCGAGCGACCACAGTTCGTCAGACTGAAGAACTGTCTCTCTGACACTGTGATCTGCAGCACCGGAGCGCCACAGGGAACTGTGCTCTCTCCAGTCCTGTTCACCCTGTACACATCTGACTTCTGCTACAACACCGAGTCATGCCACATGCAGAAGTTTTCTGATGATACTGCAATTGTGGGGTGTATCAGGAACGGGCAGGAGGAGGAGTACAGGAGCCTGGTGGAGGACTTTGTGCAATGGTGCAAACTCAATCATCTTCAACTTAACACTTCAAAGACCAAGGAGATGGTGGTGGATTTCCGCAGGTCTAAGCCCACTCTGCTACCAGTTCACATTGATGGGGTCAATGTGGAGGTGGTTAGCACCTACAAGTATCTGGGTCTCCACCTGGACAATAAACTGGACTGGTCAGCCAACAGTGATGCACTCTACAAGAAAGGGCAGAGCAGGCTGTACTTCCTGAGGAGGCTGCGGTCCTTCAATGTGTGCAGTAAGCTCCTCAGGATGTTCTACCAGTCTGTTGTTGCCAGCGTCCTCTTCTATGCTGTAGTATGCTGGGGTGGAAGCACAAGGAAGAAGGATGTGGGGCGAATTGACAGGCTGGTAAGGAAAGCTGGCTCTGTAGTGGGAGCTGAACTGGAGTGTATCACTTCACTATCTGACAAAAGGGCCCTGAACAAACTGATCAACATCTTGGACAATGAGTGTTACCCACTCCACAGCACTATTGTTAAACAGAAGAGCCTGATCAGCTGGAGACTTCGCTCACTGCCTTGCACAACTGACAGACTGAGAAAGTAATTTGTCCCCAGGGCCATTGAACTGTTCAATGCCTCACTTAAGGGAAGAGGAGAGATAGACTTCTCTGCATAGTCTGTCTGCCTCTTCATCCCCTCCATGTTTGGTACTGTCTGTCCACTAGCCACTTGTACCACTGTCTTTATGCCTCACTGTTTGCGTGCTATATTAGCACATTAGCACATATGCATAACCCCCCCCCCCCCCCCCCTCCATGCCACAGCCGAACTGTGGCCACACTTATACATTTTCTTAAATAGTTAAATATATAGAGATATAGACTTTACTTTATTTCTGCATTGTTGCACTGTTGACTTACTCATTTGCACTATCACCATGACCACTATCACCATTGCACTACCACCATGACACTCATTCACACAGAGCACCTTACCATACCTTACTATGCACAGAGAATCACAGGCTCAGTCCCTGCCTCAGTCATTGCAAGCGCCTCTGATTTATTAATCACCACTATGTGGATACTGTTTTTAGAATTGATTTAGATTAAGTGTTAGTATAATTTGTAATTTTGTTATTTGTATTTTAGTATATTTAGCATATTCTTTATCTTCTACTTTCCTTACTGCTTAGTTGTGTTTTTATATTATATACTTTAATTACTCTTCTGCTGTTAAAGAATGTGTTTGTCTTGTATGTATGCTGCTGAGACCTTGAATTTCCCCTGGGGATCAATAAAATATCTATCTATCTATGTGGAGTGGATAAGCACTAAGCAGGTACACTGCTCTATCTATCTGTTATTTTATCATTCTGTGTATGTTGTAGTGTATTTTGTGTGTGATGTCTTAAGTTACTGGGACCTTGAATTTCCCCTTGGGGATCAATAAAGTATCTATCTATCTATATATCTACCTATAAACGAGGCAGCGCTTGAGAGTTTGATTGCAATATAACACCTAACCACTAGATGGGAGTAATTCTCACACAGGGCGGCTTTAAGGTCATATAGTCAGAGACTTTCTAACGAGACACAACACTCAAAGCATCTCCCATAGAAATGTATGGGGTTAGTTTGTGACACAAACATGGCAGCCGTCTACACATATTCCGCCCCTTTGAAGCACCTTGGGTCAACTGCTGTTGTTTGTTAAGTGTGCTATAGAAATAAAAATGACTTGACTTGATTTCCACCGCCAAAAGTTGACGTGTGGATACATCGTGCCAATCATGTGGTATGTTGTGAATACGTTGTGATTTCGCAGCTGGAGCGAGGTTGGTGTGTCGTGATTCATGAAGCATTGCGCATGCACAGTTCTACCCGAAATAGATGCCCGATAAGTGCCCAAAAAGCGTTGCAATATGGCCGTCGAGGCCATTTTGGGAGGGACCAATAGGAGGCACTTGCCTAAAAGGACTTTGATGTAGTTTATCAAATACAACCATATTTAGCATCTGCTGCCTTTAATGAAGTCGTTGGCAAGATAAAGATACAAAATGTGCTTCCGTAGCTAGATATACAACATGGTCTACACACATAAACACTCTACACAGGTCTACACACATAAACACTCTATACATTCAGTGTACATTATAACACATAAACACTCTATACATTCAGTATGTACATTACCACATAGATGCACAGATTTCATACAGTACATGCATTATAACCTATTATTACACGGCTCTTCATAATGCTGAAGAATGCTCCATTCGCTTGAATGGGCCTTCCCAACGTTCGGTGGTCTGCTATTTCTCGATAACAGACCGTTGCTAAGTAACAGACAGCTGTCAAGGAAAATGGGTTTTGTGCTTCTAATTCACTACGCAAAGACTGGAACTTCATTCAAAAGTGAAAGCAGACGGTTGATCAGCTGTGTTCTAAATAATGTTTGATTCAAGTTCAGCGTGTGCTGTTGTGAACTATTTGTTTCTCAGCAAAAGCCACGATGAAACGGTAACAAATAGGCTATAGCCTAGGCTATGTAGGCTAAAGAGTCATATCGTGGGGAGTTTATTGTTTCATTTTGGCAAGTAGCCGTGTAATAAGCGGGATAATGTATATTACACCGGTCATTATCGGGAAATAGGTCCCTTCAGGGCGGAACAAGACCCCTCCGTTGCGCATCAGGGTCCGGTTCGCCCTGTCGGGACTAATTTTCCCAATAATGACCGGCGTTCTATACATTATCTCTTACATAATGACCGGCGTTCTATACATTATCTCTTACATAATGACCGGCGTTCTATACATTATCCCTTACTTGACCAGCATGGGTATTTGGAACAAAAAGAATGTTATGCTTTAAGGACTTCACTCAGGCTATAAACACACACACATGTATGCCTAAGTGTGGGGGGGGGGGGGGGGGGGGGGGGTTGTATATGACTGTGTGTGGGGTGTGTGTTTGGGGTGTAGCCCTTCCCCAATTCATGTGTTTACATCTCCTACACCAGCCACTCCACAGAGCAGAGCTCAGGGGTCATCCAGTCCACAGAGTTTAGGGGTAAGAAGTCATCCAGTCCACAGGGCAGAGGCCATCCGCTCCACAGAGTTTAGGGGTCACCCACTCCAGAGTGTTTAGGGGTCACCCGCTCCACAAAGGAGAGGTCACCCACTTCACAGACAGGGATGGATTACTGACGGGGCCTACCGGGCCCAGGCCCAAGGGCTCAGGGGGCTCTGAAGCTCAAGCCTCTGCATGAAGTCACCAGGGGCGTGCAGAGACCTTTGAAGGGGCAGGGGCTCAAATTTTAAAAAAGGGCACGTGGAACAAAATGTTCAGAAAACGTGTTAACTTTATTTAAAACTTAAAAGCAGAATATAATATCCTTTTTTATAGAACATAATGCATACGAAAGCTAGAAAAGATACACACAATTTGAATGGTGTAAACTGGAACTCAATTTTTACATTCCCTAGCCTATAAAGCTTTAATCATCTGAACCTGAGCTGGACATTTTTTTTTTTTTTGCATTTAAATTCTAGCATTATGCTATTTCAATGATGATAGTGGGACAGGCTATTATATGGTTTAGCAATTTGCTAAGTAGTCTAATGTACTGATAAACACATTTTATACATTTTCATATTTATTCATTATATATCAAGAAGATTATGGGTGTAAATAGCAGACAGAGCTGTAACACATTTTTCTCATTTCTCTCCTTGGTTCTGAAAATTCAATAGGAGTGCATGTACTGTAGGCCTACTGTAGCCAGGGCACAGACAGATAGGTCTTTTCAGTTTTCATTAGGGTATTGTCTACACAGAGATCATAGGCTATCTTATTGATTAAATTCAAAGCTAATTTTAATAGCCTAGAAATCTAGACGCACCCTAGCGGCAACAAATATGTTATTGCCTAGTCTGGCTTGTCAGGCTATAATTTTAATGTTTATCACAGTGAACTACCACCATTAGCAAGCTGGTGTCTTGCAAATTCACGTGCTGTGCGTGTGGCCACTGAGTGAAATGACGCGTAATGTAGCCTACTGTAAACAGAGAACGACGTGTGGAGTTGGGTTAGTTAAACAACTACAGTAGCCTATGTCGTCGGCTTATGACGATTTAGAAAAGGTTTGCCTACTCTGTTTTATGAAATAGGTCTAATAACCTAAGCTACTATAACATAGTAACCTAAACAGAATATGTTATGAACGTTCAGCCTTAGATTTTCGAAGCTGCCAGGTTATTGAAATGGATGGACCATGACATGGTTAAAACGGGTTTGATAGCCTACTTCATTAAACATGAAACAACTTTAAACATTTTATTCTCTATCTCTAAGCTGAATACTATTGCATGTTCAGATAGGCTAACTGCCAAGTGACCTTACCGTGCTCCCAAATGTCTCCTGCAGCACTGTGCCTGCGTGCACCTTCTGAGAGTTCACTGAATGTATGACGTCACTGATTGGTGGCCGCAAGGCATTTCAATTTACGCAGAAAATTGTTATTTTTCTAAATTTCTAATTTCACAAACTATTAATGAAACATTTTAGCGAATATTCATGTTGGAACTAGCGGAAGTATTACAAATTTTAAAAAGTAAAAAACGGGTCTTGTCAAAAGGGCACTTGGACATCAAAGGGGCAAAAGGGCAGGTGCTAGAGCCCCTATAGCCCCCCTTCTCTGCACGTGCCTGGAAGTCACTACTATGTTCTCTGATATGATATCTGAATAGGCCCAGTCAGGCAAATAACACGGGTTATGTTACGTGATATGTCTTAATAGGGCCCCTCAATGATACAGTATATGGGTTATGTCATTCACCCATGATATTTGAATGGGGCCCCTCAGTCAAATAACACGGATCACACTGTGTACAGTAATTACCATCTTTTTTCACAGCAAGATGCCTTAAATCTGCTGATGGTTATGTCATATTTGTACGTTTCAATCTGTCCATTTCTTTCCACAAAACTCAAGAGAAGTCATAATTTAAAGGGTTATTTGAGAAATGTATGCCCCGGACCTCCCTACCACTGCTGGGTTACACAGTAAGGTGAAGCACACACTCCCCCGGAGCAGTGAGCTGCCTGCTACAGCGGCGCTCGGGGAGCAGTGAGGGGTTAGGTGCTTTGCTCAAGGGCACATCAGCCGTGGGTGTGGGCACAGGAGAGCAGTGCTCAACCACTTCCCCCGCCCACATTTCTCCTACTGGTCGGGGATCGAACCGGCAACCCTTCGGTTACAAGCCCGAAGCCCTGACCAGTAGGCCACGGCTGCCCCTACTCTACCCTTAGCCATCTTCATAGGGTATAAGTGTCTGAAGGTTAGCATCATTCATCTGTCAAGGCTAAAGTGTCTGTAGATTAACATTAGCCATCTGCCAAGGCCTGTGGGATAGCATTAACTATCTGCCAAGATATCCTGGACTTTGGACCCACAATGGCTGCCTTGCACTACGGCTACACTACACTGTGGGATAGCATTAACTATCTGCCAAGGCCTGTGGGATAGCATTAACTCTGTGGGATAGCATTACCTATCTGCCAAGGCCAGTGGGATAGCATTAACTATCTGCCAAGGCCTGTGGGATAGCATTAACTATCTGCCAAAGCCTGTGGGATAGCATTAACTATCTGCCAAGGCCTGTGGGATAGCATTAACTATCTGCCAAGGCCTGTGGGATAGCATTAACTCTGTGGCATTAACTCTGTGGGATAGCATTAACTATCTGCCAAGGCCAGTGGGATAGCATTAATTATCTGCCAAAGCCTGTGGGATAGCATTAACTATCTGCCAAGGCCTGTGGGATAGCATTAACTATCTGCCAAGGCCAGTGGGATAGCATTACCTCTGTGGGATAGCATTAATTATCTGCCAAAGCCTGTGGGATAGCATTAACTATCTGCCAAGGCCTGTGGGATAGCATTACCTCTGTGGGATAGCATTAATTATCTGCCAAAGCCTGTGGGATAGCATTAACTATCTGCCAAGGCCTGTGTGATAGCATTAACTATCTGCCAAGGCCTGTGGGATAGCATTAACTCTGTGGCATTAACTCTGTGGGATAGCATTAACTATCTGCCAAAGCCTGTGGGATAGCATTAACTCTGTGGGATAGCATTAACTATCTGCCAAAGCCTGTGGGATAGCATGAACTATCTGCCAAGGCCTGTGGGATAGCATTAACTCTGTGGGATAGCATTAACTATCTGCCAAGGCCAGTGGGATAGCATTAACTATCTGCCAAAGCCTGTGGGATAGCATTAACTATCTGCCAAAGCCTGTGGGATAGCATTAACTCTGTGGCATTAACTCTGTGGGATAGCATTAACTATCTGCCAAAGCCTGTGGGATAGCATTAACTATCTGCCAAGGCCTGTGGGATAGCATAAACTATCTGCCATGGCCTGTGGGATAGCATAAACTATCTGCCATGGCCTGTGGGATAGCATTAACTCTGTGGCATTAACTCTGTGGGATAGCATTAACTATCTGCCAAGGCCTGTGGGATAGCATTAACTCTGTGGGATAGCATTAACTATCTGCCAAGACTACAAGGTTTCTTCTCTTATATGTCCATCCTCCTTCCTTCCCTCCTTATGTTCCTTCCCTCTAAGTAAGACATGGAAGAGCCGAAAGAATGCAGCGAGGATGGAATCCAGATGGGTACCCAAAGGTGCAGGGGTCTGTGGGTTAGCATTACCCATATGGGGTCTGTGGGTTAGCATTACCAATGTGGGGTCTGTGGGTTAGCATTACCCATCTGTGTCGTGCTAAAGCAGTTTGGTGGTCTATGAGTAACGGATGTCTCCATGACCTGGAGTAACCCCAGCATGAGGGGTCAGAGAGAGTTCACACGCATCACATGTTTTACGTGTGTTTGTGTAATGTGTGTGTGTGTGTGCTGTAGCCTGTAGTGGTCTTCTCATCGCAGTACTGTCACTGACCCCGCAGTCATGCATTACTCAGCAATACACACACACACACACACACACACGTGTACAGAGGTGCTCCCTTTTCAGTGAATGTCCGGGTGTAATGTATGTGTGCATGAATGTGTAATGTGTGTGCATGAATGTGTAATGTATGTGTGCATGCATGTGTAATGTATGTGTGCATGAACAGTATGTTAACATGGGTTAATAGCGTATATTGCATATTATTTGTATACTTGCTTTTCACTTCTTGTGACGAACAGTAAATACTCTAAGTAAAGTATGTAAGTCTACTAAATGATATTGGCAGCCCCTTGTCATTATTTCATTACAGTGATAAGTCTACTTAACGTTCATCAGTTAAACAAATTAACTGAATAATAATGTTGCACATGAAAGAGTGGACAGGAAGTGGACAGGAAGTCAGGGTCTCCGCCAGTTGGGTCTCTGGAAATGAAAATGTGTCCGTGTCATTTCACTACCACCCACAGCCAGCAGGGGTCAGCATTGTTCTGCAGGACACTCACAGAGTGGAACATCACTGATCATAGGAGACACGATGAGAGAGTGATGAGAGGGAGGTAGAGATGAAAGAGTAATGAGAGGGAGGTAGAGATGAGAGAGTGATGAGAGGGAGGTAGAGATGAAAGAGTGATGAGAGAGTGATGAGAGGGAGGTAGAGATGAAAGAGTGATGAGAGAGTGATGAGAGGGAGGTAGAGATGAAAGAGTGATGAATGAGAGATAAGAGGGAGGTAGAGATGAAAGAGTGATGAGAGTGATGAATGATAAGAGAATGGAGAGAGAGATGAGAGAGAGTGATGAATGATAAGAGAATGGAGAGAGAGAGATGAGAGAGAGTGATGAATGATAAGAGAATGGAGAGAGAGAGATGAGAGGGAGGTAGAGTAAAAGAGTCATGAGAGAGTGATGAGAGGGAGGTAGAGATGAAAGAGAGATGACAGAGAGGTAGAGATGAGAGGGAGATGAGAGGGAGGTAGAGTAAAAGAGTCATGAGAGAGTGATGAGAGGGAGGTAGAGATGAAAGAGAGATGAGAGATGGGTAGAGAGTGGGGGGGTAATAAGGGCATCAAGGTCATATCCCGATGTCCTATTGTGACCCCTGCTGGGTCCTGATCGTCCATGCCATGTGGAGCCTCCTGACCTTTGACCTTTGGCTGTGTCTGCTCAGATGCTGGTCTGCAGGTCGCCGTTGAGCAGTGTGCCATGCGTTTCTATGGTGACGTTGTTGAGGATGCGCGTGCGGTCGTGGCGGCTGTCGCTGTGCTCCACGTCGTCGAGGCTGCTGACGCGACGCAGACACAGAATGTTCTGGAAGCTCTTGTTGAAGTTGTCGGAGAGGAAGGCGTAGAGCACGGGGTTGGCGCAGGAGTTGGCGTACGCCAGGACCACCACCAGCTCGAACGTGCTCTTCAGCCGGTTGCTAAGCGTGCACATCACCGCGGCAACGTTGAACGCGTAGAAGGGCAGCCAGCACAGCACGAACACCGCCACCACGATGGACACCATGCGCGTCACCTTCCGCTCTGAACGCCGCCTCCTGCTAGAGCCCACGCGCACACCCGACGACCTCACCTGGGACACACACACACACACACCACTTCAGCTACCATGGAAACACACACACACACCACTTCAGCTACCATGGAAACACACACACACACACACACACACCACTTCAGCTACCATGGAAACACACACACACACACATACACACCACTTCAGCTACCATGGAAACACACACAAACACACACACACACACACACCACTTCAGCTACCATGGAAACACACACACACACACACCACTTCAGCTACCATGGAAACACACACACACACCACTTCAGCTACCATGGAAACACACACACACACACACACCACTTCAGCTACCATGGAAACACACACACACACACACCACTTCAGCTACCATGGAAACACACACACACACCACTTCAGCTACCATGGAAACACACACACACACACACACACACACACACACCACTTCAGCTACCATGGAAACACACACACACACACACCACTTCAGCTACCATGGAAACACACACACACCACTTCAGCTACCATGGAAACACACACACACACCACTTCAGCTACCATGGAAACACACACACACACACACACACCACTTCACGGAGGCCACTCGTTGATTTGTTGTGGATAACTTATTTTATTTGTTCTCCTCTCCGCGTCGACGACAATCGAATAGCGCAATGTAAATGCAGATGGCTTCTTTGCTACTGATGCAGAGAAACGCTCAAATGCATGTCAATGGAAAGCGGAGGAGCAGGTGGTCACCCAGCCCTCCACACACACACACAACAGCCCTCCCTCCATGAAACGTCCCTCTAGCTATTCTGACCTCTTCCTCAATTTGTCCCTGCTGGGTAACGTCTCCTCCTCCTCCTCCTCCGTAACGTCTCTCTCCTCCTCCTCCGAATCCACCTGTACTTCTCCTTCCTCTGTGTCACTACACTGCACATCAAAGCTGTGTTCCACTCCTTCAGCCTGTGCACTCGATGTCGACGGCCCTGCACCCGCTGTAACAGTCGACCTTGGGGTGAACATTTCTGTGATTGACACATTTTGCTGCGTCCACTTGTGGGCTTTTTAGTAGACTGTCATCTCGCAGCTTCTGACGCCCCCCTTGCGCTTTTGTGGTTTATTAGGCCTACTATCCATTTCCACAATTTCACAGCCGGAAACTCACTTCTCTCCGCGGTCAGACAGCTGGGAGGGGAGGGGGAGGGCTGAGAGATGCCATTGGACTAGCCCAATGTCCGTCAAGAAAATCAACCAATGGGCCGCGTTTCGTGTCTCAAATACCGTCACCGTCAAATACCGTTAATTATTATTAAATTATGTCAGCCCCGGCCCAAAAATGTGCATCGGCCCACCGGGCATGTCCATGCCTGATGGAAACACACACACACCACTTCACCTACCATGGAAACACACACACACACACCACTTCACCTACCTTGGAAACACACACACCACTTCACCTACCTTGGAAACACACATACTGTACACACGACTTCACCTTGGAAACACACAAGTTAGTTAGTGAGGTGTCAGAGGTGTTGAGGTGCTTAGCGGGATGTGTGGTTGTCGTGGTTACCTTAATGATGATGAGCAGGTAGCAGAGGCATATGGCGGCGAGTGGGAGGCAGAAGCCGAGGAGGAAGGTGTAGAGGATGAACGCGGTGTTGAACAGGTCCTGCGGCTCTGGCCACAGCACGTTGCAGGAGTGTGTGTCGCCACGCGTCATCACGCCGCTGAACACCATGACCGGCACGTTCACCACGAGCGAGGCGGCCCACACGCCCACGCTGACCCGGCGGGCGACGGACGGCTTGCGCCAGCGCGCGGAGCGTAGCGGGTGCACCACGGCCAGGTAGCGGTCCACGCTCATCACCGCCAGGCAGAAGATGCTGGTGAACTGGTTGAGCGAGTCGAGCGTGAGCACGAGGCGGCACAGCGCCACGCCGAAGGGCCAGTGCGCCAGAGCCAGCTGCGCCCCCACGAAGGGCAGGCTGCCCATGCACAGCACATCGGCCACCGCCAGGTTCAGGATGTAGATGTTGGTGGTGGTCTTCATCTTGGCGTAGCGCAGGATGACGTAGATGACCAGCACGTTGCCCACCAGCCCCAGGGCGCACACGGCGAAGTACAGCAGGGTGATCAGCGGGAAGCTGCTGTTGTCCACCAGCACCGGCCCGGTTCCGTTTGGGTTCGGACCGGCCTGGGTGTCCGACTCGTTTCCCAGGAAGAAGGTGTCGTAGAGCAGCGGGTCTGAGTCCGTCAGGTTGGGCCGGACAGGCGGCAGCGTCCAGGACTTTGTGTCATCAGCAGTCGGGTTCATGCTTCTGACGGAACGGTTCTCTAGTCAGAACACAGCAGAACCATCAGCAGCCTAAGAGCAGAACCAAACAAAGCAGCCTAAGAGCAGAACCATCAGCAGCCTAAAAGGAGAACCAAACACACAAATCAACCAGAGGCTGCATTGTGGAAAACAGACCAACAGGAGAACTCACTCACTGATGCAGCTGATCTCTCTCTCTCTTTGGGTTTATACCCGGTACCGCGCTTTACTTCGCTGGCTGCAATGCGGGGCCTGCGCTGATGTTTTTTTGTGATCAAATGTTTTTTATTAGGTAACGGGGGCAGCCGTGGCCTACTGGTTAGCGCTTCGGACTTGTAACCGGAGGGTTGCTGGTTTGAACCCCGACCAGTAGGCACGGCTGAAGTGCCCTTGAGCAAGGCACCTAAATCCTCACTGCTCCCCGAGTGCCGCTGTTGTTGCAGGCAGCTCACTGCGCCGGGATTAGTGTGTGCTTCACCTCACTGTGTGTTCACTGTGTGCTGAGTGTGTTTCACTAATTCACGGATTGGGATAAATGCAGAGACCAAATTTCCCTCACGGGATCAAAAGAGTATATATACTTATACTTATACGTCACACAGGGTAATAAAAACACCATCATATTGTCATATTATAATTCCTAATTACACACAATATGCCCAAGACATGGGAATGAGTCCCAGGACAAGAAACACGGAGAAGAAAGACGGGAATGGGCGCACGCTGATGTTGACTTAATTGATCTGTGCGCTCTGACAAAAATACCCTGGCGCTCATTTTCTTTCAAGACAAAATAAACAACAGAGGGCATCGGAAATAGTGTTATGAAATAAGATTTATTAAATAGAAGTTGCAGTGCATGTCTCCAGGCACCCTCCGCTCCTCCTGCCAGCCAGGGCATCGCCTGAGTTTAAATTGGCATCATGAACCCCTCTGGTCTTGGATTGACATGATAAAAAACGTGGAGTTAAAATATTCGCCTTATGTGGCAGATATATTTGTAGCTTTTTGAAAAACTGGTGATAACGCGGTGCTAAGGAGACAGCTGCTCGCGCGGCACGCACCTGCTCCAGCTGAGCACCATAATTCGTTTTACTCCGCTCGTGACGGTTTTAAGATCTGCGCGCGGCTCCCTGCGTCTGCGTGTGGCCAGTCGTATGTAGGAGCTCGTGGACATAACAGACACTAGAATTAGTGGTAGACAGATTATGCGCCTTAACAACATGATGTGGATTGTAAGGCTGAGTTACAATTGAATTGCGCACTACAATGAAGAGGAGGTGGTTTAGGTTATAAACTTAATTTTGGTTTGTTTGAACTGATGAACTCTTTGCTATTGGGGACAGTGCGCGTGAACGGACCAGAGAGCGAGAACACACCGATCCGGTTCAGTTCAGAAAAATCATCCCAACTGTGAATCCAATTTTAGTACTTACAAGAGGTGCAAAGGTCAAATGTTACCTATAATTAGGATATATATTATATTAAACCCTTTTCTCTCACTGCGTGCAGGACCATGTGGATTAAACAACTTTGAAATTTAGAATTTGCAAATGACATTGTAGACGAGAATAGTGTATTTGACCGTTAAGTTAAATAAATACATGTTCAACCCTTCACTTCACCGTAGCATTGTTGTTTCCTACCTTACTTGTCATGAGCCCTCTCACTCCACCGGGTTACCACCTTAATTGGTTTCCATTATCTTCCACTCTGCTCACCACTCTCTCTACTCAGCCTAACTAGCTCCACCTGTCCCTGCTCTGCTCTGCTCTAATTACTCTGCCAGCTGCGCTGCATTACCCACTAACCTCTCCCAGTATTTAAAGCCCTGTCTTTCAGCTCTCCTTTGTCAGATCGTCTGCAAAGCTCACACCCGGAACCTGTTTGCTCGCGCTTCTGGCTCACTCTTGTTTTGTGACCCCGGACCTGCCTGAATCTTGGATACTCTTCTGCCCCAGAAAACCAGACCTGCTTTCTGCCTTGCTACTACGAATTTGGATTTCCCTTGAACTGTACTTCTGCCTTGTTTCATCCGCCCTGTTGTGTCTGTGTTCCCCCCCCCAGGACTTTTCCCTTAAGTTTAATAAACTTTCTGGTGTGACGCAATTGTGGTCCTCTGGTCGTCTGTCTGAACCGTGACAGTACGATCTGACCATCATGGACTCAGCGCACACTTCCCCCGACATGGAAACCGACGAACCTGAGCAACCCACCGCCATGCAACGCCTGGAACACACTGAGAGAGGGCTAGCCCGCATGAGCGGCGACATCACCTCCCTGCTTCAGGTCGGCCACCAACAGCATCAGCAGTTCCAGCAGCACCAGCAGCAACTCGCCATGATCATCCAACTCCTCCCCAACCTTACCCCAGCCACTCCGCCCACCGGCCCAGTTCCAGGCAGTCTGCCCACCAGCCCTGCCCCTGAGTTACCTGCCCCGGTCATTGCAGCCGCTGCTCCGGAACCCAAGATTGGAGACCCCGAGCGGTTCAACGGCGATTCAACCCAGGTCCGGCCATTCCTGACTAGCTGCCGACTTCAGTTCTCCTTGCAGCCAAGGACCT
The DNA here is from genome assembly GCF_018492685.1 of Alosa sapidissima. Taxonomy (NCBI): domain Eukaryota; kingdom Metazoa; phylum Chordata; class Actinopteri; order Clupeiformes; family Clupeidae; genus Alosa; species Alosa sapidissima. The sequence goes on along the minus strand of NC_055959.1, from coordinate 41,100,633 downwards.
TCGCCACGGAAGGGGCTAAAGTTGGGTATGCCATCACTCACCTGACGGGCCGAGCTCGACTCTGGGGAACAGCAGAGTTCGAACGTCAAACCCCCGCATGTGCAACCTTCAACCTGTTTGCTGAGGAGATGCTGAAGGTGTTTGACCTGGATTCACCAACCGCAGAGGCGTCTCGTGAACTGTTCAGTATTCGACAAGGCAGACGTACAGTCGCAGACCATTCCATCGACTTCCGAACCCTGGCAAGACGAAGTTCTTGGAACACACCATCGTTGGTGGACGCGTTCTTCCATAGCTTGGCCGACTATATCAAGGACGAGTTGGTCTCCCATGAACTGCCTTCCACTCTTGATGAAGCCATCGCACTGACTGTCCGGATCGACAGAAGGATACAGACCCGTCGTCGTGAGAGGGGGCGCCAAGGTCCACCAACTACCGGCATTCGGAGAGATCCGACGGGGCTCCTGTCATCTACTGCCACTCACCCAAGTCAGCTTGACCAGTCTGAGCCCATGGAGATTGGGCGAGCCTCTCTCACTCCTGCAGAGCGCCAGCGCCGCTTCACCTCAAACCTCTGCCTCTATTGTGGAGGTGATGGACATCGTGTGGTAACCTGCCCTTTTAAAAGCCGAAGCTCACCGGGCATAGGGGGAGTCCGGTTGAGCTCAATGACCATCCAGTCCTCCGACCGCAAACCCCTGCTGCAAGTTCACCTCCGCCTCTCTGACTCAACTCACACCCTGGCTGCTCTGGTGGATTCTGGCGCCGAAGCCAACATAATGGACATCAAACTGGCACGCCAACTGGGACTGGAGAACCACCGTTTGACACCTCCTATTCCTGCCCGGGCACTGGACGGACACTTACTCGGATCGGTCACTCATGTCACAGCCCCGGTCTCGATGGGTCTGTCCGGAAACCATCAAGAAACTATCCAGTTTCACCTGCTCCCCTCTCCAGGCCAACCCCTCATCCTGGGTTACCCATGGCTCCGCCGGCACAACCCTCAGCTCGACTGGGTGACCGGGGTGATCAGGGAGTGGGGGGAGGACTGCCACCGAACCTGCCTGCTTGCTGCCGCACTACCCCCTCGGCCAGTACCCACTAACTCCGCTCCTGACCTCTCCAATGTCCCAGAATGCTACCATGGTCTCAGAGAAGTGTTTAACAAAGCAAGAGCCACATCTCTGCCCCCTCACCGACCGTACGACTGTGCCATCGACCTCCTCCCTGGAACAGCCCCTCCAAAGGGCCGTCTTTATTCGTTGTCTGCTCCTGAAAGAAAGTCCATGGAGGACTACATCAACGACTCTCTGTCCGCAGGATTAATCCGTCCATCTTCATCTCCTGCTGGTGCTGGCTTCTTCTTTGTGGGGAAGAAGGACGGATCTCTTCGCCCCTGCATCGACTACAGGGGACTCAACGACATCACAGTGAAAAACCGTTACCCTCTGCCTCTGCTCACCTCTGCCTTTGAGTTGCTCCAGGGAGCCACTGTTTTTACCAAGTTGGATCTCAGAAACGCTTACCACCTAGTGCGGATCCGGGAGGGAGATGAATGGAAAACCGCATTCAATACACCAACAGGCCACTACGAGTATCTGGTTATGCCTTTTGGCCTCACCAATGCTCCTGCTGTGTTCCAGGCTCTAGTGAATGATGTGCTGCGGGACATGTTAAACAAGTTTGTCTTCGTTTACCTGGATGACATCTTAATCTACTCCAGAAACCTGTCTGAACACACCCGCCATGTCCAGCAAGTCCTTCATCGTCTCCTGGAGAATTCCCTCTACGCCAAGGCAGAGAAATGTGAGTTTCACGTCAAGACAGTGGCCTTCCTGGGGTACATAGTGGCAGAGGGAAGTATCCAAATGGATCCTGCCAAAATATCAGCAGTCACTTCATGGCCAGTTCCGGAGAACAGAAAGAAGCTGCAACAGTTTCTGGGGTTTGCTAACTTCTATAGAAAGTTTATCCGGAACTACAGTACCATTGCTGCCCCTCTCACTGCTCTAACCAGCACCAAGCAACCCTTCACCTGGACCCCAGCAGCCGACAAAGCCTTCAGTACCCTCAAGGTAAGGTTCACCTCCGCTCCCATCCTCCAGATGCCTGATGTGGACCGGCAATTCATTGTGGAGGTGGACGCCTCGGATGTGGGAGTTGGTGCTGTGATTTCTCAGTGGGCTGCGGAGGATAGGAAGCTACATCCCTGTGCCTTTTTCTCACGTCGGTTGTCCCCCTCTGAGTGCAATTACGACATAGGGAACCGAGAGCTGCTGGCTGTGAAGCTTGCCTTGGAGGAGTGGCGTCACTGGCTGGAGGGGTCCACCATTCCATTTCTCGTTTGGACCGATCATAAGAACTTGGAGTACATCCGCACGGCCAAACGGTTGAACTCCAGGCAGTCCCGCTGGGCCCTGTTCTTCACCAGGTTTAATTTCACTCTGTCATACCGGCCTGGATCACGCAACACCAAGCCAGACGCCCTCTCCCGTCAATTCCAGAAGGATGACACCCCCTCCAAGGATCCTGTGTCGATTCTGCCAAGTCCCTGCATCGTAGCAGCTCTGACCTGGGCTGTTGAGGAACAGGTGCTGGAAGCTCTCCGTAACCAGCCAGGTCCCAGCGCTTGCCCAGCTGACCGCCTGTTTGTCCCCGAAAACCTGAGGTCCCAGGTCATTCAGTGGGGACATGACTCCCGCCTAGCTTGTCACCCTGGCTCCACCCGCACTTACAACCTGCTCGCCCAGAGGTTCTGGTGGCCCTCTCTGAGAAGGGATGTACGGGAATTCGTCCAAGCCTGCCCCATCTGCAACCAACACAAGTCGTCCTGCCAGCCCCCAGCCGGATTGCTGCAGCCCCTGCCTGTGCCCAGACGTCCCTGGTCTCACATCGCCCTTGACTTTGTCACGGGGCTGCCCCCTTCAAGTGGCATGACCGTCATTCTGACCATAGTTGACCGATTCAGCAAGATGGCACACTTCGTTCCCCTCCCCAAGCTCCCAACCGCCAAGGAGACCGCCCAGGTGGTCCTGGAACACGTCTTCCGGATCCACGGACTGCCAAGGGATGTAGTTTCTGACCGTGGCCCACAATTCTCCTCCGCCTTTTGGAAGGAGTTCTGTCACCTGCTGGGAGCCACAGTCAGTCTGACTTCCGGATTCCATCCCCAATCCAATGGGCAGTCAGAGCGGGCAAATCAGGAGCTCGAGAAGGCACTGCGATGCATGACCTCACGCAACCCCCACTCCTGGTCGCAGCAATTGACATGGGTGGAGTACGCACACAATTCTCTGACCTGCTCTGCCATCGGTATGTCCCCCTTCCAATGTGTTTATGGATACCAGCCTCCTCTATTTGCCAGCCAGGAAGGGGAGGTTACTTGCCCATCTGCACTTGCTTTTGCCCGTCGATGTCGCTGCACCTGGTCACAGGCCCGAGCCACACTCCTCAGATCCGTTGCCAGCTACACTACCGGGGCCAACCGTCGGAGAATTCCTGCTCCCACCTACCATGTTGGTCAAAGGGTGTGGTTGTCATCGAAGAACCTGCCACTCAGGGTGGAGTCGCAAAAGCTGGCACCTCGGTTCCTTGGCCCATTCCCTATTGTAAGAGTGATTAGCCCAACTGCTGTCCGGCTCCAACTGCCTAATTCCATGAGGGTGCACCCCACTTTCCATGTGTCTAAGATTAAGCCCATTCATGAGAGTCCGCTGGTCCCTGCTGCGCCTTCTCCTCCTCCTCCACGGCTCGTCGATGGTGGTCTGGTTTACACCGTCCGCCGCCTGCTTCGGTCCAGACGGAGGGGTAGGGGTCTCCAGTACCTCATTGACTGGGAGGGCTATGGACCTGAGGAAAGGACCTGGGTCCCGGCTAGTCGGATTGTGGATCGGACTCTCATCACCGCCTTCCACCAACGGCATCCTGATCAACCTGCAATCCGTAGGGGCCGCCCCAGAGGGGTCCCTGACCGTCCTGCCCGCTCGGCTTCCTGTCCTGTGCCTGACCCTGTCTCGGGACCTGTCCCATCTCCCGACCACGACCCTCCGGCTTCCTCCGAGGATGAGGACGTTCACTCGGACCGTTCGGAGGAGTTCTAGCCCTCCTCCGGCTCCCCTCCTCCCGCCCGGCGTGGTGTTGCTCTTGGGACTTCTGGGGCCGTCCCTTGGGGGGGGGGTTCTGTCATGAGCCCTCTCACTCCACCGGGTTACCACCTTAATTGGTTTCCATTATCTTCCACTCTGCTCACCACTCTCTCTACTCAGCCTAACTAGCTCCACCTGTCCCTGCTCTGCTCTGCTCTAATTACTCTGCCAGCTGCGCTGCATTACCCACTAACCTCTCCCAGTATTTAAAGCCCTGTCTTTCAGCTCTCCTTTGTCAGATCGTCTGCAAAGCTCACACCCGGAACCTGTTTGCTCGCGCTTCTGGCTCACTCTTGTTTTGTGACCCCGGACCTGCCTGAATCTTGGATACTCTTCTGCCCCAGAAAACCAGACCTGCTTTCTGCCTTGCTACTACGAATTTGGATTTCCCTTGAACTGTACTTCTGCCTTGTTTCATCCGCCCTGTTGTGTCTGTGTTCCCCCCCCCCAGGACTTTTCCCTTAAGTTTAATAAACTTTCTGGTGTGACGCAATTGTGGTCCTCTGGTCGTCTGTCTGAACCGTGACATTACTGGGAAGTTTCCATTCGGTAAAGGACAGAATCCGCGCGCAGACTTGTCGTTTGTTCTGTCACTATTCCGTGATCTCACCTGCGAATTTCGCTGTCTGTAGCTGCGTGAACAGCCCTCAGAAATCCCTCAGAAGTCTTTTCCGACGGAGACGTCCGTTCGACTGTATGGGTAGGTGTTTCTAAGATTTTCCTTTTTTTTAAGTTTCAGGTGCGTGGAATCCAAAACGGTCTTCCCGCACTGTTGATGAGATTAGATATCTGAGGCGCGTGTATATGGAGCTGTCAACCCGCTGAGCTCGCGCCGCCTTGTACTCAAGAGCCAGCGCTGGCATTTAATAACTAACTGCCCATCCACGAGCACTTGACTATTATTATCCGTTCTTCACGCAAATTTATCTCTTGGAGTTCTACGGTGCATAAAAATAATCCCGTGTGTGGGAAGAGGGGAAAGAGAAACGAGACTTCGGTCGGTGCCGTTCTCAAGGGAGGTGAAGCTCGTGCAGCATCAATCTCCATCAGAAGCGCTTGACCACTCTGGCATTTCTCAATGGCCGCTTTGCCACGTTATAAATGATGTTCTATTTACGGGCTCGTGCTGAGAAATGGCTGGACCTCTCTGGCCTCAGATACGTGGACGTACTCATGGGTATAATGAGAGGACACTGGAGCACACACACACACACCAAGGGCGTAGGTTTGGTTTGAGCTTTGGTGGGGACACTACCCCCCCCACCACCACCACCACCAAGGGCCCCTGGGCACTGAGCGCACACACACACACTGCAAAAAATTAAATCTAACCAAGTGTTATTAATCTTATATTAAGATGGTATTGTTTTTAGTATGAAAAGACTTACCTAGCGCCCTCTCAAAAGAACATTTTGACTTAATTTAAGAAGACTTTGACTTATTTTAAGGAGTCTTATCAAGACAAATTTGCTCAACGCACTGGCAGACAAATTTGCTTGTTTTTAGGACACATTTGCTTAACACACTGGCAGACAAATTTGCTTGTTTTCAGGATGAGATGTCTTAAGATAAGTCAAACTTTTTTAAAATTAAGTCAAATGTTTTCACAAGAAAGCGCTAGGTAAGTCTCTTTATACTGAAAACAATACCAACTAGTTTTTTTTATCTTGATATAAGATTAATAACACTTGGTGAGATTTTGTTAGATAAGCAGTTTTTGCAGTGCACACACCCCTGGGCCCAAGGCCAAGGGCCCCTGGGCACTGAGCTCTCACACACACACACACACCAAGGGGCCCTGGGCACTGAGCTCATGTCCGTCACATATAGAACCACACACAGCCACGCCCACCCAACACAACCACACACAGCCACGCTTACCCAACACAACCACACACAGCCACGCCCACCCAACACAGCCACGCCTACCCAATACAACCAAGATGGCCATTACTTCGAGCAAATCACAAAACAAGGTGGATAAGATAGAGAGTGTATGGCTAAATGGCTAAAAAGGATTAAAATAATTTAAAACCACTTAACAGCACACAGGTTATTTATTACCTGTGAATGAATGACTGACTGACTGACTGACTGTACACATATAGTTAGTAAAGTAATTTATAGTGATGTGTATGGAGGTAAATCTGTGTCATAAGTCTTGTGCACTTGTACATAGAATTTGTGCACTTGTACACGAAAGTCACAAATGTGTATCATGAAATCTGAAGTTGCAGAATTTTTTTTCTGCCCTGTAAATACAACATAGAGGTTACAAGTACAAATTCCTTATTATAGGTACAGAAATCCCATGCTACACCTCTCAAATGAAAAGTTTCCTACACTCAAGGTTTTGCTTAGCCTAGAAATCTAGACGCACCCTAGCGGCAGCAAATTACATTGCAACTCTCCGTTGGCTTGTGAGCTCGAAAAATGAAACTTCTATCAGGCCAATCAAATCGTGTATAGAGTCGTTAGGCGGGCTTAACATAATGATTGATGGCAGAGTTGCAAGATGTTATAGGAATATACGTCAGTGTTTGTTTACAATCGAAGTGCTGCCTACATTGAAACCAAATTCGTATTGTGTTGTGGGCTACTGGGTTCTTAGCACAGCTTTGTAAATTTATTGGGAGACTGGAACTGATGAGAGATACAGGTGAGATAGGAAGGCTAGAATGCAGCTCCATAGTAGCCCATGTAGGACCTTCACCAGATTGAAAGGTAGAGAGCCAAATGGGTAGTTTTGTAATGTTTGATGACCAATAGTAGTGTAGGAAATTTGGCAATTCCAAACCTCCTATTTTCCTTGAACCCTGTAAATGGGCTTTGTTGATTCGTGCTATTTTGTTATTCCAAATAAAGGCTGATATAATTTTGTCAAGTTTCTTAAAAAAGGATTTAGGTAGAAATATTGGAATCATACGGAAGAGATATAAAAATCTAGGAAGTACTGTCATTTTGACAGAGTTAATCCGACCAGCAAGAGAAATAGGGAGAGTCGACCATCGGGTCAGGTCCTGTTTAGTGCGTTCCATTAGGGGGTTAAAGTTATTTTTTAACAAGGCCTTGAAGGTGCGTGTGATCTGTACCACCAGATAGGTGAACGAAGTAGATTCCACCTGAAATGGGAGATGATCATAGTCAGTATCAATTGCTAGCTGATTCACAGGGAAAATAAGACTTTTGTTTAGGTTCAACTTGTATCCTGATAGGGTACCAAATGAATGCAGAATCTTCAAAATTATAGGAATAGTCTTTTCTGGTTCTGATCAGACCCTATATTTTAATGTGGGTCTGGCTCGTCACTTGCTACTATCACAGCAGTAAATTTGTAGAAAAAGTTGTGCGTACTTGTGCAAATAATTTGTGTACTTGTACACAAAATTCACAAATGTGTGTCATGAAATTTGATGTTGCAGAATTTATTTTTCGGCCCTGCAAATACAACATAGAGGTTACAAGTGCACAAATTCCTTTTTGCAGGTACGAGATATGTGTCTGAAAAGTAATTTGTGTGGTTCAGCGAATCACCTTAAGTCTTTGGGCGGGACTTGTGGGAACTCTGGCCAATCAACAGCCTGCTGGAAGCCCTCTGGCCAGTCAGCGACTCCACATATACCGGTACACACAGAGCTGGACTGGACATTTACATGCCAAATTTACATTTGTGACTTTCGTTAACAAGTGCACAAATTCTATGTACAAGTGCACAAGACTTATGACACAGATTTACCTCCATACTTTGCGTGCAGTACTATTTTGAGAAAATCCACGATAAACAAACGTACGGGTTAAAATGTCGAATTTCACGTTTTCGCATAATTCAACAGTATACAGGCTACACTTTCATATTGTGGACAAATTTCACAGATAAACATTTTGACTGTTAAACCCTGACTTTTAATGTGAAAGACTTGCCTTTTAGGGCACGAACGGTCAAAAGCACAAACTTTTAGAAATATCCTGGCGTCATTTTAAGAACCAGGAGAAGTTTTCCGTTGACGTAGCGCATTTTAAAAGTAGGCCTATACACAATCTGTGTACACAGAACTTCCTCTCCCCTTACTTCCCCCGAAATACATTAATTCTATTCTATAGTGACACCTTATGACCGTCCCAGGTATTACCTAGAGGGCAGAAAAAACACTCACTTTGTTGATGAAACTGGACATATTCAGTCATCCGCTTCAAAGTCACGCTACCGTAAGGCTACTAATAGCTGTATCCTCAGCTATCCTTAGCGATACTTTTTGCAATACCCTCGATATACAAATCGTTGGAAAGCTTAGTTAATGGCCGTTCATGTGAGCACAATAACTTAATTTTGTAAATTTTACCAAAGCGACTGGTTTCGCCTTGCAGGGTCATATAGTGTGTGTGTGTGTGTGTGTGGATGGGTTAAAGTGGGGCAGGTGGGGGAACACAGTTCCGCCACCTCAGATAAATTAATAATAAATATATTATTTCATACTAACGATATAGCGCCATGATATTGTGACCGCCATGATAAATAAATGGTGAGTTAATTTTTCACGTGTACAAAGGTGACCAAGAAACTAGCGATCCTTGACCAAAAGTACTATACACCACGATACTCAATATGTTGTTCAACGGTGAGTCATTTTACCCCGTTGCACCAACACTGGATTTTAGGGTTCAGTTGTGCATGACAGTGAGCGAAGTCTCCAGCTGATCAAGCTCTTTTGCTTTTTGATAGTGAGAGTGGATGACATTCATTGTCCAAGATGTTGATCAGTTTGTTTAGGGACCTTTTGTCAGATATTGAAGTGATGCACTCCAGTTCAGCTCCCACTACAGAGCCAGCCTTCCTTACCAGCCTGTCAAGTCGCCCAGCATCCTTCTTCTTTGTGCTTCCTCCCCAGCATACCACTGCATAGAAGAGGGCGCTGGCCACAACAGACTGGTAGAACATCCTGAGGAGCTTGCTGCACACATTGAAGGACCGCAGCCTCCTCAGGAAGTACAGCCTGCTTTGTCCTTTCTTGTAGAGTGCATCAGTGTTGGCTGACCAGTCCAGTTTATTGTCCAGGTGGAGACCCAGATACTTGTAGGTGCTTACCACCTCCACATTGACCCCATCAATGGAGACTGGTAGCAGAGCGGGCTTAGACCTGCGGAAATCCACCACCATCTCTTTGGTCTTTGAAGTGTTGAGTTGGAGATGATTGAGTTTGCACCACTGCACAAAGTCCTCCACCAGGCTCCTGTACTCCTCCTCCTGCCCGTTCCTGATACACCCCACAATTGCAGTATCACCTGAAAACTTCTGCATGTGGCATGACTCAGTGTTGTAGCAGAAGTCAGATGTGTACAGGGTGAACAGGACTGGAGAGAGCACAGTTCCCTGTGGCGCTCCGGTGCTGCTGATCACAGTGTCAGAGAGGCAGTTCTTCAGTCTGACGAACTGTGGTCGCTCGGTCAGGTAATCTGTAATCCAGGTTACCAGGTAAGCGTCCACACCCATCTGCAAGAGCTTGTCTCCCAGTCTGAGGGGTTGGATGGTGTTAAAAGCACTTGAGAAATCAAAGCACTTCTCACAGCACTTTTCCCCTTGTCTAGGTGAGAATGTGTCCTGTGTAAAAGATAAGTGATGGCATCGTCCACGCCCACTTTCTAGTGCATGGCGTACCTGGGGTCTGAACATACCTAAGACCAGTCGCTCCATTGTTTTCACATGTGATGTTAGAGCGACAGGCCTGAAGTCATTAAGCTCACTGGGGTGTGGTTTCTTGGGGACGGGGGTGAGACATGATGTCTTGCACAGTGTTGGAACTTGTCCGAGACGTAGACTCCAGTTGAAGATGTGCTTCAGTGACTCCCCCAGTTCAGCAGCACAGGCCTTGAGCAGCCTTGGACATAGTCTGTCAGGCCCGGCTGCCTTCCGAGGATGAAGTTTTTTAAAAAGATAACTTACTTGATCAGCTGTAATGATGGGGGGGATGAGGGGAGTGGAGGGTGAGGAGGAGGAGGGGTGCTTCTGAGAGGGTTGTCGTGTGGCTAGAGACTGTTGACCATTGGCTGAAGCCATTGTTGCCGCTCTACTCGTGGTCACCATGTGGGGGAGAGGTGCGATAGCCTGATCAGCAGTGATGATGGAGGGGGGGAGGGGAGGGGAGGGGGGCAGCATCTGGGGTCTGTGTGTCTGATGGCTGTTGACTGAGGTTGTTGTCACCTCGTTGTTCGTGGTCGCCATGTGGGGGAGGGGTGCAATATCCAGTGATGGTGGGGGTAAGTGTTGCACTGGTGATGAGGTGGGGTGGGGGCTGGGGGATGGGCAATCGAACCTGTTGTAAAAGTGGTTCAGCTGGTTTGCCCTGTCCAGGTCTCCCTCCACAGAGCTGCTGCTCTTCTTAAGGCCAGTGATAGATTTCGTACAGTCCCACACCTCCTTCATGTTGTTATCTTGCAGCTTCTGTTCCATCTTCCTTCTGTAGTCCTCCTTAGCCTCTTTCAGCTTATTCTTGAGTTCCCCCTGTACTCGCCTCAGCTCTGCCATGTCCCCCTCCTTAAACGCCATCTTTTTCCTATTGAGAAGGGTCTTGACATTACTGGTTATCCAAGGCTTGTTATTTGGATAGCAGTGTACAGTCCTTGTGGGAACAACAATGTCCATACAGAAGTTCAGATAGTCAGTAGTGCAATGTGTGACCTCCTCTAAGTTCTCTCCATTTAGTAGCACACTCCAGTCAGTGGACTCAAAGCAGTCTCTCAAAGCCTCATCCGCTTCCGGTGTCCACTTCCTGAAGGTGCGCGTGGCAACTGGTAGCCTCTGAACTTTTGGCTTGTACATTGGCTGAAGATGAATGAGGTTATGGTCCGACTTCCCCAGTGGGGGAAGGGGGGTGGCACTGTAAGCATCCCTCACGTTTGCATACATGAGATCTATTGTCCTGTTTTTCCTAGTTGGGCAGTCAACAAACTGGAAAAAGTTTGTGAGGGTGGAATCCAGTGTAATGTGGTTGAAGTCACCAGAGATCGCAAAGAAGGCATCACTGTGCTGAGTTTGGAGCCTAGCGACTGTAGAGTGAATGACGTCACACGCTATGTCCGGGAGGGCTTGAGGCGGCACGTAGACACAAACAACAATGGCGTTCGAGAACTCCCTCGGCATGTAGTATGGTCGTAGACTGACCGCTAGTAACTCCACATCCTTACAGCATACAGTCTCCTTCACTGTAACATGTCCGGGATTGCACCATCTGTTGTTTATGTATAGCACCAGTCCGCCTCCCTTCTTTTTGCCAGAAAGTTTATTGTCTCTGTCCAAACGAGCTACACTGAAGCCGGGCAGCTCAACGTTAGCTGGGGGGATATGGCTTGTTAGCCACGTCTCCGTGAAGCATAGCAAACTACAATCCCTGTACAGCTTCTGATTTCTTACCAGGGCTGATGCCGATGCCGGTTCAAACCCCGACCAGTAGGCGCGGCTGAAGAGCCCTTGAGCAAGGCACCTAACCCCTCACTGCTCCCCGGGCGCCGCTGTTGTTGCAGGCAGCTCACTGCGCCGGGATTAGTGTGTGCTTCACCTCACGGTGGGTTTCCACACAGCCAAACACCTCACGAATTTCGGCTAGTGAAATGTCGCCTTGGGGTGTGTCGGCCAAACCCAGACATCCCAAGTCTCCCGGAAGTTCCGGGAGTCTCCCGCATATAGCGGCTCCCTGACGCCCGCAAATTAGATAAAATCTCCCGGAATCTAGAGTGAGCGATCAAGAGCGCGCATGAGAGACCGCGTGTGCATCTGAGTGTAGCGCGCACACGAGGGGAGAGAGAGAGAGGTGGTGCGTGTGTGTCTGAGCGCATCAAAGACATCCTGATTGGCCTGTTTCGCTAAATCAACCAATCAGTTTTCAGTGTAGGCGGGCTTTTATGTCTTTTCTCCCAAACTTAATTAATCAGTTCAGTAGAAACAGGAGCGTCATGGTAGAGTCAGTGCCTCAAAAAAAGGAAAATGTAAGACCCATTTCAAAGTGTAGGCTACCCTTGTCTCATAAGAGTACAACATAATGATGGACCTAGTCTTGCTACCAAACTACCAAAATCTACATATTTTATTTTCACAATTTCTATCTATAGGCCTTCCTTATTTGTTGTACTGACATTATTGTATAGGCTAAAGTTTTTTTTTTTTTTTTTTTTTTTGGGGGGGGCTTCGTGATGCCTCCCTAAAATGACTTTTTGCAAGTTGGGATGTCTGCAAACCGCTAACCTTTTGACTGCAGTGTCTAGCCAGTGATGGCAAGAGAGCTAATTAGGCTAATCAGCTAGTTCAAATGTTTAAGTACTTATACATACATACTTAGATATCCTGGGGTCTCTATGCCTCGACTAAGTTGATGTTGCCTATAAACAACAATTCATGTTCATAGAAACAACAAGGTCAATAAAACATAATATATTTCATACCTGTGTTGCAGCATGTAGCCTAGCTGTCTAGCTAGGTTTGCAATGCAATCCAATGTCCGAAAATACTAGCAGTTCGCCTGTCAGTTTGAGTGTTTAAACTAACATATATAGTTGTCCATTTAGTGGTGTATGTGCTCTGACTAAGTTCGTGTGGCATATAAACCGCAATTCCTGTTGATACAAGTGCCAATGTTTGTGTAGAAACATTTTAATCACATACAAATTTTCGTGTTACAGCTCAGGTAGTCTCCGCCATCTTGGTCAGACTTTTTTGTAACTCCCACCTCCAAACACAAACACGTGGACCTGATTGGTTCTTGAATGGTCCTCATTTAAATAAAGTTAAACTTTCGCCAACTTTGTTTCGCCTGCCTCGGCGATTCGCTCTCATTTCGCCCAACCAGAGCGAATTTCGTCTCCATTCAACCTCAATGAGAGCGACGCAAAATTTTGCTGTGTGGAAACCCACCGTCACTGTGTGTTCACTGTGTGCTGAGTGTGTTTCACTAATTCACGGATTGGGATAAATGCAGAGACCAAATTTCCCTCACGGGATCAAAAGAGTATATATACTTATACTTAGTAACCGTTGTCATGGTACACAAATCTGCTAGCGCGATATAGCTGACCTAGCTCTTATTTGGTTGATTCCAATGTCCATTTAATAGGCTATACACGTATCACTGTCAACTAAACTTGTACCAAAAAAAGTTTCTGCCATTTCTATGCCTTGAACTAGCGCATAATATTATGACTTACACTTTGTTTCTGAATATTGGTGTTGACACTTCCTTAGGTCCCCGCGCAAATCTATGCCCATGACACACACACACATGGAGAGAGAGAGACAGGTGGAGAGTGACAGGTGGCGATGCCATCATTTAGAACAAGGACTCTGACAGATGGATAGAGAGAGAGATAGAGAGATAGATGAGAGAGATGGAGATAGAGAGATAGATGGAGATAGAGAGATAGATGAGAGAGATGGAGGACTGATGTAGAGAGAGAGATGGAGAAAGACTTGACTTTTAAAGGTTCCTTTATTGACAGTCAAAAAAGTAGCAATAAAAACAGCCCAAAATAACCCCCCCCCCCCCCCCCCCCCCCAACATCCACATACAGGAAACCCAAACAAATAAACCAGTAACCCAAAAGAAAAACAAAAAACACAAATTATGCAAATTCACCAACAAAGAGAAAACAAACAAACAAGCGACCAGACAGCCAGACCAAACTAGGTATCAGTCAGAACTAGGTATCAGCCAGACCAAACTAGGTATCAGTCAGAACTAGGTATCAGCCAGACCAAACTAGGTATCAGTCAGCCTTGAATAGTTCAGAACTTGAACACTAATTTCCTTTCCTCATCCAGTGCACAAATACAACCCTCAACCCCCCGTGTTTCATTGAAAGACTCAAGATCACCAATTAACTGATAATACTTGTACTCAATCCTCAGCCTTGTGGCCAAGGATAGTTTCAACAAAGGCACCGGCTCTGTTAAGCCTGTCCCCTCCACCCTGTTCCTCTGGGACAGCCACACAGCCATCTTAGCCTGTCCAAAAAGAAAATTCAGAAGAACCACATGAGCCTTCCTAGCCACAGAATATTTGGGACCAAAAATAAACAACCCCAATTTCCCACACCACTCCTTCACTAACTCAAACCAGGGCTCGAATTACGTGGGAGCCAGAGGGAGCCGAGCTCCCATAGAGTGAGGACTGGCTCCCATGAAAGCAACAAAGTCAAAAACCTGAGGGGGTCTCTCATATCTGAAGGTGTCTGGCATTGTAATTTAATCTTAAACAACCGCTCTGTCTCTGATGTCGGAATATTCAATGGCTACCCGACAATTTCTCAGTGCAAACTCCAAAATTGTTCGTCTATTAATTTTCCACGGTTCAACACATTAGCCTACTAGAACATAGTTTGGCTGGCTTTATTCATTTCTGCCAGTTAGTGCTTTTTTTCCCTGTGCATAAGTTACACTACATGCATTATTGTGTTTGACACTGAGGATAGCCTATCTGAGACGGTGGTCTGGTTTAAATGAGTTACGTTGTGAAATTGAGAATGGCACAGACTAAATCGTTTAGTCTATTTCTTTGTATTGTGAAATTGAAATGAGATATGGACTATTACAATCAATAATATGTTGAAATTAATTAAAAGTAATCAATTTCTATGAAAAATCTATGTCTGTTGTGTGTGTGTGTCAAGGTAAAGCCTAGGCCTACCGTGCGTATATACTGTACTGCACAAAAGCGCCACTTGCGCCTTGTAAGGCTATTTCATTGTATCGCCTTGTTAGGCTATGCGCAGGGTGCGCCAACTTTTTATGAGATAGAGAGACCCCCTTAAAGACAAAAAGATAGAGAGACCCCCTTAAAGAGAAAAAGGGAAAGGGAGAGGAGGGGGAGATGGAGAGAGAGACCATGATGGATTAGAGAGAAAGAGATAGAGAAGAGGAGAGGATGGATTAGGGAAAGAGATAGAGAAGAGGAGAGGAGGAGTTTGCTGGAGGTTGAGTCACCATGACTGTGTGTGTGAGAGAGAGAGAGATGGAGAGAGAGAGGAGAGGATGGAGAGGGAGAGGAGAGGAGGAGTTTGCTGGAGGTTGAGTCACCATGACTGTGTGTGTGAGAGAGAGAGAAAGAGAGATGGAGAGAGAGAGGAGAGGAGGAGTTTGCTGGAGGTTGAGTCAATACGACTGTGTGTGAGAGAGAGAGAAAGAGAGATGGAGAGAGAGAGGAGAGGAGAGGAGGAGTTTGCTGGAGGTTGAGTCAATACGACTGTCGGCTTCCAGTGGACATTACTCTGTCAACATTGAGTACAACGTGTGTGTGTGTGTTTGAGCGTGTGTGTGTGAGTATTAGGGCCCGACCGATAAAGGATTATGAAGGCCGATACCGATACAAATATTTGTTGATTTAAAAATCCGATATTCCGATATATCGGCCGATATATATATTTTTTTTTTCAGAAACGCGCAACAAAACATTAACAGATTTCCCTAACATTAGTTATTTGTAGTTATTTATGAGTATTGACTAAAATAATATGATAATGCATTTTAAATACAAACTTGTTTATTTTTAAATAATATTGTCACAGAGGAACATCGAAATATATTAAAGTTCTGATAAATAAAATGTATAAAAATAGAAACTTAAGATATGAAACTTTTGGGCACCTATTCGCTTCCGCCCCCTTTGGAAAATGGATTACTAATAACAGGTCAAAGTTATTGATTTGAGCCTATTATATGGGAAAAGCTTGGGCACTTTTCATCAATCTCATGCAGCCTGTAAAATCTGGTGCCACGAAAAGACCCAGACCAATACTTTCTTCGAGTGAGACGGAAGAGAGCCATCCATCCAAACTAACCAACATAGTCATGTCGAGCTTCGAGAAAGAGATCAGTGGCTGGCTAACAAACATTGAAACTCAATTAGCCAAGCTTGACAAACTGGAGGTAATAAAAAAACTTACTCGCCGAAATCACGGCCTTGAAAGCTTCCGTTGACTTCGCAAAACAATCAAAACGAGGACTTGCGAACGAAAAACAAAGCGCTTGAAAAGAATATAAAGGAACTGGAAACTATCACTGTATCGATTCAAAAGGTGAACAAACAACTAAACAACGCCGTGCTTGAACTTAAGTGCAGGAGCATGAGAAATAACATTGTCATTTCGGGGCTCGAGGAAGACGAGGAGGAGGACTCCACCATAACCGAGCAAAAGGTGATAACTTTCCTGAAAGACTCTCTGAAAATGCCGGACACAGACTTGGCCAAGGTGGACTTCCAGAGGGTTCATCGCTTTGGGTAAGTGACCCTCGACAAGCCACGGCCTATCGTAGCGTGCCTCTCCCATTTCCAAATGAAATACGCTATCGTGGGTAGAGGACGGCAGCTTAAAGATGCACCCCTGGGCTTGAACGACCAGTATCCCAAAGAAATCATGGATAGAAGACGTATTCTTGTTCCCATACTCAAGGAGAAACGTAAACAGAAACAAAAGGTGAAACTGGTGATTGATAAACTGTATGTGAACAACGAGCTCTACAAGGACCACACCAAAACCGACTGGCTGTGATACAGCAGTTGTGCGGCTAAGTGTTGCAGCGGCTGACCTGCTCTTCAGGGGCTTCTTGCACTCATCATGGCTGGGGCCCTCATCATAGCCACTATCCTACCCGCGACACAACAGCCGCCCACCTCTGCAGAATGCTCTTTACCATCGTCGGTGGACCTGGCCATCAAACACAGTAGCTCTACAGATACGAAACAGCACCAGGACCATAACCCAACGGATGATCTGCGCCACAGCTTCATCCATAACCGCGAGACTCTACACTCGACCAGATCTAGTAAACTCCATGATCATTAACTTCCTTGCTAGACCGCTGAAGCGTGAGTAAACTGCTATAATCCCGGATGCGGGCTACAAACGATACTCAAGCCACAACGTCACGTAGGCTACTAGGATACAGATATGCATGCGCGCACACACTCACCGCAAACAGTAGGCCTTCACACACTCCAAAAAAAAAAAAAAAATCAGACTACAGTACTTCTTGACTATGGGCTACTTGACTATACATTTTATACTTGATGATTGTTTGGTCTTATTGTACTGTCTCTCTTCAGTTACTTCCCTGTTTTCTTTTTTGTCTAACTAATATGTAGGGTCGTGAGTGGGTAACGCATGACCAATGCTACACTTTGATGCATTTCACTTCTAAGATTATATGTTTTATGTATTTTCGTTTACTTTTCTTTTCTCTGTAATGTCTGTCTTGGGAAGGGAGGGGTTAAGGGGGTCTAAGGAAAGTGGTAGGGAACCAGGAGTAATAATGTAGTAGTGGTGGTGTAGTAGTGGTGTAGTAGTGGTGGTGCAGTGGTGGTGGTGTAGTGGAACCAGGAGTACTCCATAATCAGACCTATGGGCTTTGAAGATCTTGTCAGAGATGATGTGCATCTCTCCGACATGGGCGTACAAATAAGCTGTAAAACCTACACCATTGATCAAAACATAGAAAAGAATAAGAAACACAATTTTTCCTTATTTCACACAAATATTAGAAGCCTTGATAAACACCACATGGAACTTGACTCTCTTCTATCTACTATAAACCATAGTTTTGACATTGTGGGTTGCAGTGAGACCTGGCTTAATGAAAACTCTCACCTTGATAGTCTGAATATTGATGGATATAACCTAATGGTCAGAAATAGAACTTATTGTACCGGAGGAGGAGTATGCTTGTATGTTAAATCCAAATACTGTGTAAATGTTTGTGATGATTTAACGGTGAATGATGGCCATTCTGACTTGCTCTTTGTAGAGATGAACACTATAAACTCAAAAAAACGTATTATTGGTATAATTTACAGACCGCCCGGTTTCAACCCGGACATATTTAGACTAAAACTAGAAGGAACTCTATATCACATAAACAATAGAAATCGACACTGTATCATACTCGGTGACTTTAATATTGACATCGCTAAAGATGATGCAACAAAAAAAATGACTTTATAAATACACTTCATTCTTTTTCCTTCTTTCCCACCATTAATATTTTTACAAGAGAATCGAAGCAGAAGCATCATTGACAATTTCATCACAAACATTGAAAACGCAAATATTGACTCTGGTGTAATACTCTCTGAGATTTCTGACCATCTACCTATGCTAGCCTGATGCTTTTTCTCTACGAAACTCCCCCTCGCTCGGTCTGAGGCTCTTTTCCTTTTCTTTGCATCTTCCGTCAAGGGTTTTCACTGCTTCTTCGCCGGCTCTGCCATTATACACACGTTTGCAACTATCTCTAGTGTTTCGTTAGCCTGCCTCTGTGCTGTAAACTGATCCTGCTTCGGTCGGCGGGTAGGATACACCGAACTTGTAAGTGGGATATTCTTCCTACAGGCAGTAGGGGCGGCCGAGAGAGCCTTCATTCGCCCCGTAATGAGTCATTTAACCATATACCGACTTACGAAGATGATTAATTAACACGAAAACGTTGCCTGGTGTCCCTTTAAAAACACTGACAAACTTACATGAAAACATGCTAAACAAAGCATGGGATCATATTTACAGCTGTCGTGACCCTGACATCGCCTATAACTTATTGATAAATGAAATAACGGACTCTATGCAGAGCACCATCCCCGAGAAAGTTGTTGCAAAGGGCACCACAAATAAAAATCTATATAAGCGTTACATTAAAGGAACCATATGTAAGATTGTGGCCGAAACTGGTACTCCAATCACTTTCAAAATACTGAAGAGCGATGTATCCCCTCCCCCTCCCCCCTGACTCGAGGTTGCCAACCCTGATGGCGAAACACTACTGACTTCGTGATTAGTAGATAGGTGGAGGGTGGCGCATCAGGCCAAAACACAACATGACATGACAAAACACAACATCAACATCAGTTGAGGGCTGCAACTTCACTTTTTAAATGACAATATCCTGGCCGGACTACTGTTGTCAGTGATATAAGTATTTGAAATGAACATGATTTCTTAATGTCTAGTGACATATCAGGGCCATTTTATGATTAATTGAAATATTTTTCTTACATACGGTTCCTTTAATAATTCATTACATGAAAATAAAATACAATTTACACAATTTAGAAACAAACTTACACAAATGATTAGAAAGGCCAAAAGAAAACATTTCACAGAACTCCTGACTAAATCACAGGGCAATGCCAAAAAAACCTGGCAGGTGCTAAACAACGTTTTTGGGAGGGGCCCAAAGAGTGCTGTGTTACCTGATGAATCGAACCGTGAGAGAAACGTGGCGGCAGGTGATGCAGACCTTACAGATGTTCTAAACTCCCATTTTGTCTCTATTGGGAAAAATCTCGCCCAGAACATAGTTCAACCTTTGAATACCTCTTTTAGACAGTTTTTACAAGATGGTAAACAACTCTTTTTACTTTATACTAATTGTATAGAAGTATCTGAAACTATCAGGAGCATGAAAAGATCTCAGTCATCAGGAACCGACAATATCTGCAGTACTATCCTAAAAGCCATTGCTAATGAAATTGCTGAGCCTTTGGCCCACTGCATCAATCTGTCTTTATCAACGGGTCTGTCCCAAAAATGGCCAAGATAGCAAAAATTGTTCCGGTCTACAAGTCTGGTGATTAAAACAATTTAAACAATTACAGACCCATTTCAATTTTACCTTCCCTTTCTAAAGTTTTTGAAAAAATTGTATACGCTAGACTAATTAAGTACGTAGACAAATTTAATATCCTTTTGGATACTGCGGCGATACCTGGGGTTTGTGTACTGTATTTTTGTTTGTCAAGTCAAGTCAAGTCGGCTTTTATTGTCAATTTCTTTACATGCACTGGTCATACAAAGAATTGAAATTTCGTTTCTTACTTTCCCATGCAGACATAGACATACTTTAAATACAGACATAGACATACTATAGACATAGCCATAGACAATAAACATTAAATTAAAGTGCAAGACTGAAATATAGAACATGTATGTATCAAAATAGAAATATAGGACATATATATAAAAAAAAAAATAGCAGTTGATATGCAGTATGCAGTAATTTCAAGTATATCAGGCTTGATGTGAAGCAGCAACACGTTAGGCTGCACAGTCACAGTGCAGTTCCACAGGGCGGTGTTGGGGGGGTTAGGGTAGACAGGATCCTAGTTTCCTAGGTTCCTGGCTGGCTGGTGGGTGGGGGGGGGCTGTCAGTGATGGGAGAGTGGGTAGAGTGTTCAGCATCCTGATTGCTTGGTGGATGAAGCTACTTGCCAGTCTGGTGGTGCGGGAGCGGAGGCTCCTGTACCGCTTTCCAGAGGGCAGGAGGCTGAACAGTTTGTGTGCAGGGTGGGTTGTATCCTTGACAATCATTAGTGCTTTGCGGGTGAGGCGGGTGGTGTAAATGTCCTGCAGGGAGGGGAGTGGTGCTCCAATGATCCTCTTAGCTGTGTTAACAGTGCGCTGGAGGGTCTTCCTGTTCTGATCTGTGCAGCTTCCGTCCCACACTGTGATGCTGCTGGAGACGATGCTCTCGATGGTCCCTCTGTAGAATGTAGTCATGACGGGAGGCGTGGCACTTGCCTTCTTCAATTTGCGCAAGAAGTAGAGGCGCTGCTGGGCTTTCTTCGCCAGTGATGCTGTGTTGGTGGTCCAGGAGAGGTCGTCGCTGATGTGCACCCCCAGAAATTTTGTGCTGCTCATGTAACAGAGTTGAAAATAACCTCACCTACATAAAGTGAATTCTTTCAAAATTATGATATTACATTGTTATTGTAATCTTTATTTTTATATACATTGGTTTTTATATGTTTAAAATGTTTTCATATGTCGTACCCATTCACATGAGTTTAAAACATGAGACATTGCGACTGCAATTGTATTTTCATTTCTACTTTGCATTTCAATATTTTGAGCATTTGCGCTTCCCGTACTCCAGTCAGAACTAGTCTGCTGGAGGTAAGCTGTGCATAGAGAGTGCTCCGTGAATAATTTTGTGTTTTAATATAAAATAACATGTTTGTCTTCCACACTGGTTAAAATACGTATATACATAAGTTGTATTAATAGATAATTTCTGCAAGTAATGCTAGAGTGTTGTCTAAGATGGTATCTAATCGAGCTATTGTGGGCTACGTCTTTTTGGCGGCAGCCACGTTATGTTAGCTATCTTTATGAAGAAAACACTTGCAATTTCTTGATTTCCTTTTTACGTTTATACTGTAGATTTGGGTATGTAGTCGTCATCGTCTAATCTCAGTGGATTCTTTGTTTTATTTGTGAATGCAGGTATGTTGTTTATACTGTTAATGAATCAATGCTTGTTGTGAATTCAATGGAAAAAAAAACTATACGATCACAACGTGTGAAACGTGTGCCAACTCTGTATGTTGTTTCTTCTGCATGATTTTATGTTTGTTTAAACTGAATTGAACAAGCTATGCATTATTTTATCTATGTTCAGGAATAGCATAGACAATGCTAGCAGTCAGAACTAGTCTGCTGGAGATTTGGGTATGCAGTCGTCATCGTCTAATCTCAGTGGATTCTTTGTTTTATTTGTGAATGCAGAGAAATAAAAACAGTGAGAAGAGTACGTGTGGAGTCATACATTATCATCACAATTAACACCTGCACTAGAGAGGGTCGTTACACTCACTCTCTCCACAGCATCTCCGTCAATGGACAGTGGTGGCAGTTGTTTGTGGCCTCTCTGAAAGTTAACAACAATCTCCTTGGTCTTGCTGACATTTAGCAGGAGGTTGTTGTCTTTGCACCATTTAGCCAGCAGGTCTACTTCTTCTCTGTAGTGAGCCTCATCGCCCTTAGTGATGAGGCCCACCAGTGTTGTGTCGTCCGCAAACTTCACCAGATGGTTGGAGCTGTGAGTGGTTGTACAGTCATGTGTTAGCAGTGTGAAGAGCAGGGGGCTGAGCACACACCCTTGAGGGGCCCCCGTGCTCAGGGTCAGAGTGCTTGAGGTGTTGTCCCCGACACATTGTTTGTTTATGTTTTTGTTATGTTTTCCCGTGTACACTGTGATTTTCCTTCTGTATCAGGTTTCCCCGCTGACAAGCAGCTTCTTGCAGCTTTTTTGGGGCCTTTTCCTAATTCATATCCTGTTTACATATGAGATGTATATTTATGATTGCAAGATATGAATAAAAACACATCGTATCGTATCTTGATTACAACTGCAGCCGCTTGGGGGCAGCATAGTCCGCTGTGGCGTTCTGCGGGCAAACCGGACCAGCAAGGGCTGTGATTGGCCGAGTTTTCAGTTTGTTTCTCTGTGTTTTTAGCAGCCCCTGCAGCATGCTAGTCCACTGTAGCCTATAAGCTTTGTACATAATGTTAAACATAATTTTGGATTCAGTGGCAAGATTTCTTGATTGTACAGTGCCTGCCTGTCTCTCAGTAATGTTTTCAGATGAGAGCTTCGTCAGCTGGCAGTAGGCTACTTTGTCGGCAGTCATGAGAAGTTCGCTTGCTAACAGAACATAAATATGCTGCCCAGAAACCTTGTGAATAGTTCTGATTTTTTTTACTAGGCCTACACTAACGAGGTTGAAATATAGCCTTTGCCTACAGCATCTCCTTAACAGTAATGTTAACAAAATGACAGCATTCATATGACAAAAAAAAAACGAATTCGGTCACTCAAGACTGTGCCACAGCAATCAGTGTAGGCTACAGTCCTACCCAATAGGCCTACTCGAAGTTGCGTTGTCTGACGGTTGAGTGGGTTAATGCACGTATTTCCAGAACAGGTCTGCAACTTTCAGGCAGTTCTGAGTTCGAATCTAGGCAGGAGCAGAGCCATATAAAGGCCTATTGTTATCATTTTTTGCAAGGTGTTGCTCCTGGCAAGACTTGTTCATAAGACGTTAATTAATTGATAGTTTTTGTGACACGTTAAACGTTCTTTATAATGAGCGCATACGGGGAGTAAAACGACCACATCACTATGAGACGGTGTTCCACAAATTTTCAGTCCGTATGGACGTGTTTTCACGTAGATCTACAGCAAAACGTCTTTTGAAGGCATCAAAGTAAACTGTTACTTTGTGCCCCACGTTCCCCTACTGCTTGTGAAAGAAGGGGATGGGGGAGGGGGGCTTAACGTGAAAAAGCTTAATGTCCCAAAACGGCAACGAGTCGTTTTAGGCTACTCCCCGCAGGCCTTCATAATGGTAGGCTACAGGAAGTAGGGGGGAGGGTATGGGATGACCAGAGCCGTCATCTATCGTCTTTCCAGGCGCACACAGCTCGTTACCATATAGCCTATCGACTGCCTTAACAGATAGGCTGCTCTTGGGTTGGCCTCACAGCGAACTCAATCCTCTTGTTGCTTGCAGTTTGTTAAATAAAGCGATACAGATTACATTATTTATTTCTGATTAATTGCGTCTTTTGATGTCTTTTGCAACATTTGCTTGTTAGGCTGGGCTACTTTCAATGTCCTGTACAGGTCAATGTTCAACAATTGCTGGTGTAGGCCTACAGGCTATTAATCAATTAGGGACTGTTTGTTATTTATTTAAGGGGCTACCGGAGGAGTTTTGGGAGCGTTAGTCAAAAAAGATGTGACCCTCCCTCGCCAGCAAAAATTTTTTCTATGACCCTCCAAAGTGATTGAGAAAAAACGCATGACCCTCCCCAGTCCCAACAATTTATTGATGCCTTCTGTAGGCTACTGGGTCAATTTGGGAGCTTGCATGCTACGACACCTTCCTTGAAATGCCTTGAAAAGGCTGTCGTTTGCACAATTTCACAAATAATCACCGGGACCGAAACAAACCTGTCAACTTTTCCCGGGTTTTTCCTTAACTTTTTCCTCGCTGTCTTAGGAGGAGCTGCAGGGCCGTCGCAAGGGGATGCGAGGCCCTGTACGAACTTGACAGATGCAAGGCCCTTTTCACTTACGTGCATGAAATCATGCGATAGCTTACTTTACACATA
This sequence comes from Alosa sapidissima, assembly GCF_018492685.1. Taxonomy (NCBI): domain Eukaryota; kingdom Metazoa; phylum Chordata; class Actinopteri; order Clupeiformes; family Clupeidae; genus Alosa; species Alosa sapidissima. The sequence continues at coordinate 41,076,562 of NC_055959.1, read as the reverse complement.
GCCAAGGCTACCGTCGGTGTATTTTAATTGTAGCCTATTCTAATAAGCTACACCAGCTTGTCTTTAAGAGGGGAAATTCAATTGTATAGCCTATAACATTAGCTGAGTCACATATTTGGCCATATGGTGTTTATCATAGGCTACATCACGAAACCAAATAGTGTAACAAAGGCGAACACTTTAACAGGGGGGATTAATTTGGCATGAATCATTGTGCTGAACGGATTTGTCAATGAGCAGATACACACACGACATTCAAACTATTGATAAGATGTACTGGTCTGTATCTATAGTATAGGCTAACAATGGACAAATAAATGACACTGACTCGCCATATCTTGACTCAGGAAAAAAAACATTTTCTTGCTTTGCCGCAAACTCAGCAATGAAATCATAGGCCAGTTTGCAGGTATAGCCTAACGTCTTTTTCATAGAAGGGAGAGTCCAGTCTCTCCTGTGACATGGAGGTGCGCAAATAGTTTTTAATAGCCTGTTCAACTTCGAAAAGCTTCGTTCACCCGATGCCAGTCACTGATCGCAATTTCAAAGTTCGGGAAGCTTCATCTTTTTAAGTTTTACGTGTAGTGGCCCCTATCTGCCCCCTTTGGAATTATATCTCGAGCCTATTATAAGGTCCAGTGCGTTATGTCCTGGGATTCGGACGTGCTCAAAAAGAAAAGAAAAAACACTTTTTTATAGATGGTTATGAGGAGCAATATGAGAGAGAAATTTGATGATCATTGATCGTTGTTTTGAGACGTTAAGCCTTTTCCATAGGTCAGTGAAGGAGATTGAAGAATGACCATTTTTTTATACGAAAATATATCTTAACTTCAAAAACTCAGTGTCTAAAACTCAGTGTCATTCAGACTCAACCCTCTCGTTGCTTTGATATCTTTTTCGTTGTCGTTTGAACGTCAGCAAGCAGGCATATTGCGGTTGCAATTCAAGTGAAATTTTTACAGTAGGCCTACATGCTGTTAGGCTGGGCTACTGTCAATGTACTTGTACAGGTAAATGTTCAACAATTGCTGGTGTACAGGCTATAATCAATTAGCTAAATCATTTGTTCAGTTGTTTAAACATTTTTTGTGCTACATTCAAACGCAAAAGGTGCTTTGATATCTTTTTCGTTTGAACGTCGGCAAGCAGGCATGCTGCGGTTGCAATGAATGAGGATAATTGGATTTATTTTTTGCATTATTTTGAATATGACTCGCTCCAGCACGTACTTTTTCCACACGCATCTAACACACACATCCCCTCTCGCTTTCTCTCTCTCCATCCCTGCACACGGTGCTTTCTTAAAGGAGCTGCACCATTTTACAACAATTGCATCTACATTTTCATATTAGAATGTTTTGTCAAGTGTAAGCTTAAACTACCGTGATCAATTTAAGTTCCCATGTCCCCGCTGCGTCATGGATGGAAGCAGTAAGTCAAGTCGCATCAAAAATAGTAGTTGCAGATCTCCCAAGTGACACCTTGTGGTTGTTTGTGTCAACTGCAGTTTGTGCCATTTCTGCTGAGAAAATGGGGTGCGTGATTCATGAAGGAACCCGTCCAAACTTAACCCACTGTACTTATGCAATCACCATCCAGCACACACACACACACACAAACACACACACACACCTGTTCTTCTTCTTACTCTGACTGCAGGATGATGTGTGTGTGTGTGTGTGGTGATGTGATTACGGAGTAACGCACACACTCTCACACACACACATATAGACACCCACACACACACACATCATCTGTGTGTGTGTGTGTCCTTGCACATGTTACGCTTGTGTGTCTGTGTGTGTGTGTGTGTGTGTCTAAGTGTGTGTGTGTGTGTGTGAGAGATGTGGTAGTCTGTGTCTCTGTTTAGCCTATAGTTTTCTGTCTCCATGTTTTGTTTTGATTTCATTTCACACACACACATGCTCACACACACTCACTCACGCACACACACACACACGCACACACATGCTCACACACACACACGCGCACACATGCTCATACACACTCACGCACGCACGCTCGCACACTCACACATGCATGCTCGCACACTCACTCACGCACGCACGCACGCTCCCACACACACACACTCACACACACTCGTGTCCACGCACACACACACACAGACCCCCCAGATGTGATATCTTTGTGAGATATATTTGTGGGCTTTCCTTTGGCTGCCTGCTATCTTGCTATGTGAACAGGCTGCTGGAAGATAAGAGGTTTCACACACACACTTATCTTGACAAGTTTAGAGACATGAAACAGATCTGACTTGAGTGATTTATATCTATATATAAAATAATCCTAAATCCCACACTGACTTCGTGAGAGAGAGGGAAGTTATAAACAGCTGCTCCGCCTCTGTTCAGTCAGAGTAACGTGTGTGTGTGTGTGTGTGTGTATCTGTGTGTGTATCTGTGTATGTGTGTGTGTGTGTGTATCTGTGTGTGTGTGTGTGTGTATGTATCTGTGTGTGTGTGTGTGTGTATCTGTGTGTGTATCTGTGTATGTGTGTGTGTGTGTGTGTGTGTGTGTATCTGTGTATGTGTGTGTGTATCTGTGTATGTGTGTGTGTGTGTGTGTATCTGTGTGTGTGTGTGTGTGTGTGTGTATCTGTGTGTGTGTGTGTGTGTGTATCTGTGTGTGTGTGTGTGTGTGTATCTGTGTGTGTGTGTGTGTATTTCTTGAATTTCCCCTTGGGGATCAATAAAGTATCTATCTATCTATCTGTGTGTGTGTCTGTGTGTGTGTGTGTGTGTGTGTGTGTGTGTGCTTGGAGGGAGCAGGGGGGTATTCCATCAACCTCGCTAATGAAGGCGGCGCTTAACAGAAATAGCCTGGCTTGAACTAGCGTAGACTTTCACTTGGGGCTGAAGCCGTTCCATTAACTCAAGTTAGCGGCATCTTGGCCTCGTTTATTCAAGCGAGGTTTAGTTCAGCTTCATCTCTGCTCGTGCACGAGGTAGAAAAGTAGACCAAAACAGTAGATTGACGAAAAGACGATATATGTCGTAAAATTAAGACAATACTAGAGGATTTCTGTTCGATAGGCAAGCGCCATCTACAGGATTTTCATCGAAAGTCATCAAATTTAACATCGAGAGAAAAAAATAGATTGCCTACAGAAATTGGAGAATAATGAAAGCATACATTTAAAACAACAATGCTAATGGTTTGAAATCAATTGCAAGTTTGATTGGCTTAACTCTTGAACACATAGACTACAGCCTACAGTCTATGCTTGAACAAAACGAGTGAATGAATGAGAATAATTAGTGTAGCGTCGGTGGATGTACATGTTTAACGTTGAATGAGTGTCTCCCAGAATGCAGTGCTAGTGAATGCTAGAATGTGTAATGTCGGTTATAATAGTTGTAGTTACGTTTAGCATGTTGTGTATTTGTTAGCGTGTTAGTCTCTTTGGTTGTACCTCATGTGCTTATCCCTGTGTTGATGTGTGTGGTAAACCCTTATTGTGTGTTGCATGTGCGGCTATTTTATGATGAGTGGTCATAAAATAAATTAGTATCAACATAATAGCCTATTGTCTCCCATAAGTCCCAAAGTGTTTGAAATAAAATTATCTGAAATGCAATGGCTTTCAATTCAATTTATGCCTAGTTTTTGATCTGTGTGGCACACAGTTGATTTGACATTCATGAACAATCGTCGACACATGAAGCAGTTTTAATTATTCGCTGCCTAGGCTACAGAATAATTATCCTTTGGCTTGCATCAGATATAATATGTCACTGAACAGCCTACCAAATGTGCATGACCCTTTATCAGCAGTAGACATATGTCTTTCATCAAAGATTATAACTAAAAATGCCATCATCAAGGTGATAAACAATGTAGCCTTAATACTTCGTATGGGAAGCGAACTGCGAACACGCAAGAATGTAATTCCTTTCCTATACCGTCTCGCTGCACGTTACACCACCACCGAACGTAAGTGACGCAGAGTAGCACAATTCCTAGAACCACACGCATGTGAAGTTAAAACATTTTTAATCGTATAATCTTCATACATTCTTTGGAGGTAGTGTGTAAATCCATGCTTGGTGCACTGTCAGAAAAAAACATTTCTATAGGCCTATTTCTATTTTTGAAGTTGTAGGCTACAGGTGACGAGAGCACAGGTTGACGGAACCATCTTTTTGGACTCGTTTTCCGGCTGGTTTTTTTTTTGCAACACAGCTTAATTTAGCTTGAAAGTTAACCTGCTACGGAGCAGGTTAGTTCTGTGGCATAAATTCCCATGGTTATCAAGCTGGGATTCACGTTAACCTCATTAATGGAACGGACTTCTCACTAAAATTAGCGAGACTTATCGAAATAAGCCAGGTTTGGCCTTTAGCGAGGTTGATGGAATACCCCCCAGGACTAACACATGTTTACTATAAGGAGTTGGCCTCTTCCTATGACAGGACAGGACTCCTCCCACCTCTTCTCCTCTCCTCCTCTCTTTTCCTCTCTTCCCCTCTCTTCTCCTCTCCTCTCTTCCACTCTCTTCTCCTCTCCTCTCTTCCACTCTCTTCTCCCCTCTTCTGCTCTCTTCTCCTCTCCTCTCTTCCACTCTCTTCTCCTCTCCTCTCTTCCCCTGTCTTCTCCTCTCTTCCACTCTCTTCTCCTCTCCTCTCTTCCACTCTCTTCTCCTCTCCTTTCATCTATCCTCTCTTCTCCTCTCCTCTCTTCCCCTCTCTTCTCTTCTCTTCCCCTCTCTTCCCTTCTCTTCTCTTCTCTTCTCTTCTCCTCTCTTCTCTTCTCTTCTCTTCTCCTCTCTTCTCTTCTCCTCTCTTCCCCTCTCTTCTCCTCTCCTCTCTTCCACTCTCTTCTCCCCTCTTCTGCTCTCTTCTCCTCTCTTCTCTTTTCCTCCTCTCCTCCTCTCTTCTCCTCTTCTCCTCCTCTCTTCTCCTCCTCTCCTCCTCTCTCCTCTCCTTTCTCCTCTTGTACTTCCTTGACATCCAGATTGTTGCTGCCATTGTTATTCTGTACAAGGCCAACAGGAAAAGGGATGTGTGTTTTGGTCATTTAGTGTGTTGTGGTCATTTAGTGTGTTTGGTTATTTTTTTGTTGGGTTCAGCAAAAATGTCAATCTGGATGTGAAGGAGGTACAAGATGCCAGGCAGAGTGGAGATGGTTAGTGTGATGGTGGGGGGGGGGGTCAAGACTGATATGCATTTTACAAGATGGTTGATGCCATCGAGGGCTTTCTTGCAGGAGGAGGGGGGGGGGGGTGATTGGCAGATTGTTTTTAACAAATGAATCTGCTCTGTGATGGTTTTACTTGTAACCTGTACTGTACTTGCAATATGGGGGGGGGGGGGGGGGGGGGGGGGGGGGAAGTAACCTAGTAACCTGTACTGTAGGTGTCTGTAACAATGTTTGAACACCTGATATTGTTTCAATAAAGGAGTGTTACGCCTCTCCTGTCTCCTCCTCCTCTCCTGTCTTCTCTCATCTCCTCTCTTCTCCTCTCATCTCCTCTCTTCTCCTCTTCTCCTCTCATCTCCTCTCTTCTCCTCTCTTCTCCTAGATAGATAGATACTGTATTGATCCTCAAGGGGAAATTCAAGAATTCATCCTCTCCTCCTGTCCTCTCTTCTCTCCTCTCCTTTCTTCTCTCCTCTTCTCCTCCCCTCCCCTCTCCTCCTGTCCTCTCTTCTCTCCTATCCTCTCCTCCTCTCCTCTCTTCTCTCTCTTCCCTCTCTCCTCTCTTCTCCTCCTCTCCTGTACTCCTCTCTCCTCTCTTCTCTCCTCTCTTCTCCTCCTCTCCTGTACTCCTCTCTCCTCTTCTCTCTCTTCTCCTCTCCTCTCTTCTCCTCCTCTCCTGTACTCCTCTCTCCTCTTCTCTCTCTTCTCCTCTCCTGTCTTCTCTCATCTCCTCTCTTCTCCTCTTCTCCTCTCTTCTCTCCTTTCTTTTCTTCTCTTCTCTCTTGTCTGATGTGGTGCATGTCCTGGATGTGTCATCTCAACCAGGATCAGAGAACTCAAGATCCACTGTGTGTGTGTGTGTGTGTGTGAGAGAGAGAGTGTGTGTGTGTGTGTGTGTCTTTTGTGTCTATAAGGCTGATGTGAAAAGGACCAAAGAGAATAGATAAATAAATACATAAATAAAAGTGACTTCTTCATCCTGAGACCACAGAGCCAAAGGGTGCCAAAGATATGACAGACATGTTTGTGTGTGCGTGTGCCTGTGTGCTTGACTATCTCTTGTCATTTTCTCACACAGTCATATGGGAAACTCGGTATGTGTGTGTGTAGAAATGCTTCGGTAATCAGCTTACAATTGTTTTTGCATGATTTTACTACAAAGTTTTACAAACAAAAATGAAAACAAAAATAGAATTGCAGTACTCAATAGAATAGAATTGCAGTATTCAAAAGAATATAATTGCAGTACTCAATACAGTACTATATGTTACTGTACTGTAAGCAAAATAAAAATGATACAAAAATAACTACAAGAAAAAGCAACTGTAAAAGCAATAGTTCTAGTAATCATTAGAATTTGGGGTGGTTTATTGATCCCGCCTTCAATTGGGATCTGACCACATACTGTGACCCCATCCACATCAAACAAGGTCCTGGGGAGGGACATATGTCCTGTGTGTGTGTGTGTGTGTGTGTGTAACGGCATATTCCCACACAGAAAAACAATGCATTTGAAAACGCCGGGTTCGTTTGATTTGTAGTGTGGACAGTGAAAACGCAGCTTCAGATATGATGATGTGTGGTTGCCATGACACTGATAAAATGAATGTTCCAGACAGTGTTCTAGTGTGGACACAAACATGGCGTTTCAGTGTTCTAGTGTGGACACAAACATGGCGTTCTAGTGTTCTAGTGTGGACACAAACATGGCGTTTCAGTGTTCTAGTGTTCACAAACATGGCGTTTCAGTGTTCTAGTGTTCTATTGTGGACACCAACATGGCATTTCAGTGTTCTAGTGTTCAGTGTTCTAGTGTGGACACCAACATGGCGTTTCAGTCGATATCGATAATTATTTCAGATAAGGACCAGAAGAAAAAAAAGTTACATTTAAACACTTTTATTTTCAACTTAACCTTCCTCTGATTTTAATCACCTCAGTTATCAATCAATGCAAACAGAGAAAAGAAATAGCAACACAATCATGAAAAACACTCAAATAAATAAATGTGCACATAAGTCCGAATGAAAAGCAGCACTGGTTGAAGCCAGGAAATATTGTAAACAAAGTAGCTTAATTTGCTAGTTTATCATAGTCTACTGGTTAGACTGTTCATTTTCCCCACATGTGTTTAAGTTTCAAATGAATACTTTTTCTCCTTAGGACAGGCCCGTTTGAGTCTTGGAAAATACTTTTCCATTTGCATCGGGATTGAGATGATAAGAACTTAGCAGTCAACTTGAATGCAACAGTTTTAAACAAATTTGTTCAGTGTGCTAATGATGCTAACTGGATTTAATAGCAATTTAGCCAGTCGTCTTGCACGATTGTAAATGTTTGGATTAAATGTGCCTGCTGAGGAGGGATGCGCCTGTTGAGGGGGGGAGAGAGAGAGAGAGAGAGAGAGAGTGCACGGGGCAAGGACTCAATGAGAGTCTGTTTTAAGGTAGGCCTACTTCTATCGCCTACTCTGGTAGAGTTGTACATAGGCCTACTAGCTACAATGCATATATATATTTAGCCTATTTATTTATGGACAATGTAAGGCGGGAGGTGTATGTTGCTTTTAATTGTCGAATGTTCTATCGAATGTATTTTTCATTTATATCGATTACATGTCTATTGCGATACATATCGCTATCGTTTTATCGCCCAGCCCTAGTGGATACAAACATTGCGTTTCAGTGTTCTAGTGTGGACACCAACATGGCGTTTCAGTGTTCTAATCTAAGAAATAGTGCATAGTGTGAGATTAACATTATGCCAGATGACCACAAACCTGCTGAACAAGAAGTTTAAGTTTTGAAAGTTTGGTCTATTTTTAGTATGTAATCAATCAGCAAAAACTATAACTTGACGGTCCAAGGGAAGGGAGAAACATTGGCTTGTAGACTTACAATGACACACACACACAGAAGACCTCACGCAGTCTGCTGTCTGTCAGATCATCATTTGGGGCGTGCCACGATGAAACGAGTCCAGTGGCGTGGAAATCCATTTATAGTGAAATACAGCGATTTAGAGATATAGCGATTTAGAGATATAGCGATTTGAACGCAGAGAGGGTCGAAAAATGACTAAAATGTATTTTCTAATTTCACCACGAACACATTCCTTAACCTCGTATCTATGACTCATTAACATATCTTACTGTAAAACGACCAAGACATATGTTTTTGAAGGCCAATGTGTAGGCTGTGCATTAAAGTTTGGATAAAAATAGTTAACGTTTTTCTTTCTCGTTCAGACACTTGCTGTACAGGAAAGTTTCTTTGGTCTGATAACTTTGTGTTTTGGATTTTTACCTCTTCAAGAAGTCATCATAAACAGGCTATCCACTCGTAATTATTCTGAATAAATTTTCTATTTTAGCCAAGAGATTTAGCAGAAGAAACAGCCACCTAAACAGTTGTTGCTGACCAGATTCCTCGCGGCGATTGTACCCGATTGGTCCGATTCAATTTGTTTTGGAGTTGGCGGTCTATTTAAAAACAAAAACATTATGCGTGAAGCATTAGGCTATTGTTGTCCTTGTCATCTTCAGAAGTTGATTGAACATTATAGGCTACCTCACAAGTTATATTCTACGAATGCCTCACGAGTTTTACCGCCTGCGCGAATGGAGCATTTAAAAGCTGCGCTGTGTAGTTCGGATCTTTTCAGATTAAACGATAGAGATTCTGAATGTCAGCCGCCGGTTCAGTTGAAACGACAGGTAGGCCTACATCTTCATCAGCATCTGACCACGTCACATCTGATTGCTCGTCTTCTTTGCTGTTGCTGTCGCTGCCAATCTCTGCTGTCCGTTCTCCAAATAAATCCGTAGCCAAAGCCATCCGTTGCAAACTTTAAAGCTGATTTTCTCAAAACTTGTTTTTTTTGCTGAGATGAGGATAGCTTTCACATTTTGGCCAATATCTCTGACGAAATGGAATTGAACAAATGACCCCTGATTTAAACCCTAAGGTCCGTGAATTATGAATATCCAATAAACACATTTTGTCGTGGCACACCCCATTTAATGTCATTATAATGTAATTGTCATTTACCCTGACACACACATGCACGTTAACAAACACACACAAAACACACCTCTCCAGTCTGCTGTCTATCAGATACAGTAGGTTGTTTAATGCATAACATCATTGACAATCCCTCCAGCTGATTCCTGTGTGTGTGTGTGTGTTTGTTTGTTAACGTGTGTACATGTATGTGTGTGTGTGTGTGTGTTTGTTAATGTTTGTGTGTGTGTGTTTGTTAATGTGTGTGTGTGTGTGTTTGGTTTAGGGATACACCGAATCCTGATTGAGATTCGGCCAAATACCAAACTGAACACCGAATCCCAGTCATTTCTGTGTTGCATGCATAAACATCAAAACTGTGAAACTGGGCAAAGCATGATTACTGCAGCATGTGGGCTGCTCACATTAAAGATGTTATAACTATATTACAGGATTATTCATTTTTTTCTGTTTACCTTTTTCATTTACATTATTGGTAGAAATTGTTATGAAACAAAAATAAAAAATAAATGTCACAAGGCAGAAAATATTTGTTTTACAACTAATTTTAACCACATTCTGCCTGTGAGCTAAACTAATACACTTATCTTTAATGTCATTAGGCTACATTGTATTGGTGGTGTGTAGGTCTAATTGAGTGTCTGTCACTTTAAGACTGTGAGGCTAATTAGTGCCTGTCATTTTAAGAGCTCTATACGTTTCCGAGGAAGGCTGAGTCTTACAGTTTTAGGCAACAGATATGTGGATGCAATTCATCATGTTTTCTATGTCATTAGTTAAAATAAAGGTTAAAAAACTCAAAGAATATCTATCTTGGATCATAAGAGATAACTCTCTCGCAATGATAATTTCTATGATTGTGGTGAGTACTAAACAATGGAATCCGAATTCCATTAAAAAGCTGAAGATTCGGCTTCGAACCTTGGATATAATGCACCCCTAGTCTGTTTGTTTGTTAACGTGTGTGTGTGTGTGTTAGCGTGTGTGTTTTGTTTGTTAACGTGTGTGTGTGTGTGTTAGCATGTGTGTTTTGTTTGTTTCTCTTGGTGCTACATCAGTGTTCATCAGAGTTTTAACAGCTGCAGTGGGAACGACTTTATAACGTCATAATGATTATCAAAACAAGTCAACACCACTTACAGAATAAGTAACTCAGTAAACAGCCTAGATTATTTAGTAGGGTAAAAATGCCTAAAATGATTATCCAAACAAGTAAACACCATTTACACAATACTGAACTCAGTAAATAACCTAGCTTATTCAGTGAAGCTAATATTTCATTTTGCGTTGTTCCTCTAACGTATATGAGCTAAACATTTGTGTTGTCCATCAGTGTAGCACTAGAGCTGAAGACAAATAGCCTGGAACTATATGGGCTAGCATAGCAATGCCAGTCATTACAGTATTGAAGCATTACTATCTATGTGTGTGTGTGTGTGTGTGTGTGTGTGTGTAATCCACAGCAGAGATTCCAGAGGGCGCTGTTCTGGATGATCCACCCTGCATCCTGATTGGCTGTCACTCACCGCCTGGCACCTCCTCTGTCACTCGAGAGATGATTATTATGGAGTTTCTGTCCTGCTACGACTTCAGCTCAGAGATGTGTAGTTACAGAACACAAGTGGTCAGCTCAGAGATGCGTAGTTACGGAACACAAGCGGTCAACTCAGAGATGCATAGTTACGGAACACAAGCGGTCAGCTCAGGTGAAAATGTCCACACCTGTCGCTGTTGGAGCCTTGTGAAG
>NC_055959.1:41035630-41060630 GCF_018492685.1 Alosa sapidissima | reverse complement strand
CCTACTGCAGATGAGAGGGGACCCAAGCCTGGTGGCCTGGATCACAGATCACCTCACCTCACGGTAAATTAGACCGGGGGACCTCACACATTAGACCGGGGGACCTCACACATCTGAGGCTGTGGTCAGCCGCACAGGGGCCACGGACTACTGTTCTCTCTCCTGTACCGTTCACCTTGTATTGTACACCACGGACTACTGTTCTCTCTCCTGTACCGTTCACCTTGTACACCGCAGACTACTGTTCTCTCTCCTGTACCGTTCACCTTGTACACCGCAGACTACTGTTCTCTCTCCTGTACCGTTCACCTTGTATTGTACACCACGGACTACTGTTCTCTCTCCTGTACCGTTCACCTTGTACACCGCAGACTACTGTTCTCTCTCCTGTACCGTTCACCTTGTACACCGCAGACTACTGTTCTCTCTCCTGTACCGTTCACCTTGTATTGTACACCACGGACTACTGTTCTCTCTCCTGTACCGTTCACCTTGTATTGTACACCACGGACTACTGTTCTCTCTCCTGTACCGTTCACCTTGTACACCACGGACTTCAAGTATTGAGTCAAGTACTGAGACGCTGCAATCGTGGGGTGTATCACGGATGGCCAGGAGGGGGAGTATAGAAGTCTTGTGGAGGTCTTTGTGGGATGGTGTAGGACTAACCAGCTGCATCTGAACACCACCAACACTAAGGGAATGATGGACTTCAGAAGGCCTGTCCCTCCCTTGCTGCCCACACACACACACACACACACTGTCCCTCCCTTGCTGCCCTTCACAATTGACGGAGACTTTCAGCACATACAAGAACCTGGGGTTACAGCTGGACAATAAACTGGACTGGTCTGCCAATACTGATGCACTTTACAAGAAAGGGCAGAGCAGGCTCTATTTCCTTAGGAGGCTGGGGTCCTTCAATGTCTGTAGCAAATGTGGTCAAAAATATCCAGGCAACACTCAGGTGTGAGGAACCACTGCAGGTTTATTCACGATACCGGGAGCAGGTCACTAGCAACAGCATGTTCCAGTAACACAACTCAAAGTTCTCTAGGGCGAAGCCCCATCTTATACATGTTAATTACATTGGTAATACAAATCACATGAGTACAATGGTCGTTTCCAAAAAATCCTCATACATACAGAAATACAACAATACATACTGTATACACTTCTTGGACATAGCATGTGATCCATGCGCCATACAAGTCATGGGGCTACTCCAAGTAAGTAGATAATTGGTCAATACAATACATATACATCCTTCAGCATTCTCTTGCCATAGTCTAGTTCCTGTCGGGATATTCCTAATATTACTGCCTAAGGCAGAATACCCTTAACTCGTGACAAAAGGGGTCGCATGACCTTTATTAGAAAATCATGACATGGAGAGAACAAATGACAGACAAAGCAAAGTTGATGCACAGTATTGAATGTATAGAAAGCATACAAAGAATATATGAAATGTTAATCCCTTCTATGTAATAAATGTAAATTAGTATTCACTTCTAATACATGTAAAATTATTAATAATCACTTCTAATACATAAAAATGTTAGTAATCCAAATTTCTCCTTCACAAACTCCTGCTTATGTTCTACCAGTCTGTCATGACCAGTGTCTTTTTCTATGCTGTGGTGTGCTGGACAGGCTGGTCATGTCCTTTTCTATGCTGTGGTATGCTGGACAGGCTGGTCATGTCCTTTTCTATGCTGTGGTATGCTAGACAGGCTGGTCATGTCCTTTTGTATGCTGTGGTATGCTGGGGAGGCAGCACTAGGAAGAGGGATGCTGGACGACTGGACAGGCTGGTGCAGCATAGCGCACCCAACCACACACACACACACACACACACACACACACACACACACGCGGGCAAGCACTTCAGCATAGCGCACCCAACCACACCCAGACGCACAGGTTCGCCGCTTTTATGGGTTGATTGACGGCTCTGAAAGGAACTCCAGCATGACGTCATGATTGCCAATTAGCTGGACCTGCGTTCACACAAAGAACAGGAACAAAGAGCTGGAGCAGGGCAGTGGAACCTGTTGTGGTTGTGGAAGTGGTTCAACTGGTTTGCCCCCTCTTTGAACGCCATCTTTTTCCTATTTAGAAGGGTCTTGACGTTGCTGGTTATCCAAGGCTTGTTGTTTGGGAAGCAGTGTACAGTTCTTGTGGGAACAACAATGTCCATACAGTCAGTTGTGTAATGTGGGACCTCCTCCAAATCCTCTCCATTCAGTAGCACACTCCAGTCCGTGGACTCAAAACAGTCTCTCAGAGCCTCATCCGCTTCTGGTGTCCACTTCCTGAAGGTGTGCGTGTAGCTCTTTACTTTTAACTTGTAACCTCTGTTCTTTTGGCTTGTACACTGGCTGAAGATGAATGAGGTTGTGGTCTGACTTTTCCAGTTGGGGGAGGGGGGTGGCACTGTATGCATCCCTCACATTTGCATACATGAGGTCTATTGTCTTGTTTTTCCTAGTTGGGCAGTCAACAAACTAGTATCCAGTGTTTTGTGGTTGAAGTCACCAGAGATCGCAAAAAAGCATCTGTGTGTTGAGTTTGGAGCCTTGCAATTGTAGAATGAATGATGTCACACGCTGTGTCCGGGAGGGCTCGTGGCGGAACGTAAACACAGATAACAATGTCGTGCGAGAACTCCCTCGGCATGTAATACGGTCGGAGACTGACCGCAAGTAACTCCACATCCTTACAACATACAGTCTCCTTAACTGTAACATGTCCGGGGGTTGCACCACCTGTAGTTTATGTACACCAGTCCACCTCTTTTTTTTTTGCCAGAAAATGTATAGTCTCTGTCCAAACAAGCTACACTGACGCCGGGTAGCTCAACGTTAGCATGGGGGATGCAGCTAGTTAGCCACGTCTCCGTGAGGTAGCTAGTTAGCCACGTCTCCGTGCGGCAAATCAGGCCGCATTTCCTGTACAACTTCTGATTTCTTACAAGACCACCTCATCAGCCCATTCGTCAGTTTTGTTAGCCATTGAGTTCACGTTCCCCATCACTATCCATGGAATTGAGGGCTTGTATCGCCACTTCATCACCCCTCGCCTCGTCCTCACTTTAAGCCCCCCTCTGCAGCCCCGAAAGCAGCACCATTCCTTGCGGATGTTAACGTGAACACCACCGGCATGCCTTCCTAGTGCGAGCACTGTATAAACAACTTTGCTACGGCCAGAACATTGTAATAACTGATCCATATCCATAGGATAGAAGGAAACATTGGCGGCCAGAACATTGTAATAACTGATCCATATCCATAGGATAGAAGGAAACATTGGCGACCCCAATCATTCACAACACATCTTTGCTGTAACATCCAGATGAGAGCGGTACTTTGATTTTCCCCAAATGTCCTTGTGCGCCTGGTTGTTTATAGATAGATAGAGAGATAGATAGATAGATAGATAGATAGATAGATAGAGATACGTTATTTATCCAGAAGGAAATAAAGGTGTCCAATAGCTTATACACATCATACATACAAATAGGCACACAGACAAATGACATCCACGCACACATACACACTACTTCCGGCGCCGACGAGAGTGGCAGCATTCCTTGTAGCTCCGTGTAGCTCCACGCCAATGTTTTATGACATCACAATAGGGTCACCTGCCAAAAAAGGATGGGAACCCCTGCACAAGAGTGTCCTGCGGATGCATCACATGAGAGTGTCCTGCATCACATAAGAGTGTCCTGCCGAGGATGCCACACATTGGAGTGTGGGAAATCTTTAATGTGTTATGTAATTGTATAAATATATATAATATAACTATTTTCAGTATCAAAACATTTACACACAGCACACGGTGAGACAGCACACAGACATGTTTTGTGAAACAACTAACGTGTGATACACAGTTAGCCCACTTACTAATCGCTTGGCTAACGCTATTATCCACTTGGTTAACGCTTTTATTCACTTGGCTAACGCTATTATTCACTTGGCTAACGCTATTATCCACTTGGCTAACGCTTTTATCCGTTTGGATAAGCGCCATATAAATTGAATTATTGCATGTGTAACCTGCGTTGTGTTGAACCTGCGCGATTCAGCCCTGCACACACCCGGACTCGAACCCCAGGCTACTGGCTCGCATGCCAGCAGCACTCTTGAGGCGTCGGGGAGTGAGGTTTACCAACGTTCCACAAGCACAGCTAAGCTAGCTGGCATCCGTTACACTCACCCCCCTAAACCTCACTCCCGATCCGGGTCACGGCACCAATGTAACCTGCGTTGTGTTGAACCTGCGCGATTCAGCCCTGCACACGCCCGGACTCGAACCCACGAACAGCAGCACCTCGGATCGGGAGGCGAGCGCGCTAACAATTGAGCCAATAGCCCAGGGCCCACTTCCCCGATAACGACGGAGACACGCTCTTAAGAGGGTTTTCTACGATTCCTCTTACGATCGTTCGTTTGGTTTTTCCGACTGTTTCCCAAACATGCTCGTAGCTTGAACGCGCATGCACTGCTCTTAAGATGCTCTTAAGGGGAGCTGTCCATGTTAATAGTTCTGAAATATCCTCTGATTTGACGGTGATGTCAGGTGACTGCACGTCACAGCTATAGGCCTACCATTTAAACTTCGGATCTACACATTAATTCACATCAATACGAAAATAGAAATACTTTGACATCTGTATGTAAGCATCCCAAGTAGGTTATATACCACACAGAGACATAAATAATTGTAATTATTTTAAGATTAGATTGTTGCACCATGCAATAATTTTTCGAGGTGCCACTTAAGAACACGTTTGAAGATAAGAAAGAAGTCGAGTAAGAAAGAGAGGAAATGTGTAGGCTTAGATTTTGATGCAGTAGGCTACAGACTAAACCACATGTTGCTTTCTCTGCTTTTTACCTCATAGGCCTAATAAAATATTCACTTAGCAAAGATAATGTCAAACTATTCTGGCAACATCTCGTTTCATAACTTGATTGCATTTGTGTCCGCTTTTCATCACATTATTATGACCATTAAATGTATGCTATGCTATTTTGCATGCTAAAATCTGATTCATCACAGGTAAACACAATAAAGAATGGGAACGTAAATTGGATTATGTATTCTAAGTTGTAATTCCTCTGTATGTCCTGTTGGTGACCTCAGTGAGAAGTACTGTTAAGACGCTCTTAGCCGGTAACGAGTACTCTGGAGCACTCGTAGATCTACGAGTGTTTTCACGATGCTCTTAAGCTACGATGGTTTCGGGAAACAGTCAGCAAATCTTAAGACGTTCGTAAGAGGGACTTTACGACGCTCTTAGGCTTAAGATGCTTTCGGGGAAGTGGGCCCAGGCCACTCACATGCCAGCAGCACTCTTGAGGCGTCGGGGACTGAGGTTTACCAACGTTCCACAAGTTAAGCTAGCTGGCATCCGTTACACATGCTAGCCCAGCTTATTAGCCATATGCTACACCCCCCCCCCCCCCCACACACACACACACAAGTCTACATAAACACACACACTCTCTCAGATCTCTCTCTCCTTCACACACACACACACACACACACACACACACACACACACAGTTCATGGCCCCTCCCCCTCTGAGTGTATGGAATGCTTGTTTACTGCGTCTGTAAACTGGAAAATGTCTTTGTAGTCTGAAGGAGGACCAGAACTTTACTGGGCACACACACACACCCACACGCACACGCACATACATACACACACACACATACACACACACACACTCACACACAAACACACACACAGTGGTTAAAGTGGGATTTGGCAGGTGGGGGAACCCTGAAATCCAGTGTTGGTGCAATGGGGGAAAAATGATAACATATTGAGTATCGTGGTGTAGCAATAGGCCTACATTTTTGGACAAGAATTGCTAGCTTCTTTGGTCACCTCTGTCAGTCAAATTAGCCCACATATTGATTTGTACCAGGGGTGTCACTAGACCTAAACTGCACTGGGACACAGCACCCCCTAGGGGCGTCCAGGGGCTATGCTCCCCCGTAAGAACATTGTGTATTGTAGTGAACTGAGCCTAGCCAGAGACTTTCTAATGTGGAGACACAGCACTCCAAAATACTCCATAGAAATGCATGGGGCTAGTTTGTCACGCCAAAATGGCCGTTGTCTACACATATCCCACCCCTTCCTCGGCAAAACGTCGACATGTGAATACATTGAGCCAATCATGTGGTGTGATGTGAATACATTGAGCCAATCATATGGTGTGTTGTGAAGACATCGTGCCAATCATGTGTTGTGATCTCGCCGCTGGAGCAAGATTGGTGTCGTGAAGCCTTGCGCACGCGCAGTTCGACCCAAAGACTGTGCCCGATGAGTGCCAATAAAACGTTGGTATATGGCCGCCGAGTGGAGGGACTTGCCTAAAAGGACTTTGGCCTAGCTGGTTCATGACTGAACTCCCATAATGCTGTGCAGTGTATGTGTGTGTGTGTAATGTTGATGTTGGTTTTAGTATGAGTAATTGCGTTTACCTTGTCATGTATGTGTTAGCTGGTATAGTCTTTCTTTATGTTGTACCTCATGTGTTTATCCCGTGTATTGTATGTGACTACCCTGTTTGTGTATCGTGCTTGTTTAATTGACCTCCTTTGTGTTGCCTGTGTAATGACATTTGTATGTTTTGGTGCGTAACCAATAAAACCATTCTGAGACAACTTTGCAGTTTGTTACAGTATATTTTAACATTTCAATGCATCAATCTGGTGCACTTTGAAAAGAAATTCAGGTTAAATCAATGGGGGCTAAGTCGACGGGGAATGTCACTCTTGCCTCCTAAACACTTGAGAGCCCTGCAATTCAGTACGGTCTTTGCCAGCTAATGTTAGGCCTCCTTGTCTCAGAGTAGGCTATCTGTCATTTGTCCACCAAATAAACACGGATTGATCAAAACATAATGTTCATGTTTCAGTAGATCCCACTGCGAGATCGTGTTGACATATATCAGTTGAGTGACATATGCCCAGTTTCTAGGGGTGTGACTTTCGAAACCGACGTCTCGAATCAGTGTCGAGGCTTCGAAGCACAAGTGTTTCGAAACACTGCTTCGAAACGTGGTTCAAAACAGCCATGTCATGTGACCACTGCTTCGAAACATCGTTCAAAATCCCCATGTCATGTGACCAAAATTAAGTGAACCTTCAGTGCATTTCACCAGTGTCGGCAGGCGTGCCCGCGCGTTCAATTAACAGTGTAGCTTAACCATGATGGTGTAGTGGTTAGTGAGGGTGTTTTTTGCACGGTAGCCCAGGCTGCTCAAATGTGGTTCGATCCCCGTTTGATTTGTAAGGTATTGTTTCAGATCGTATCTGTTTATGTTTTCTTACTTCACCATTAACCACACAGTTTCAACTAAACTCTCAGAATGGTCAAAAATCGAGAGTTTTTATAAGAAGAAAGTGATTTAGAGAACACATAGTGGCAGCAATAAGACTCCCTTTATTGTGACTTCATGTGGTCTCCCATCCAGTAATTGACCAAGGGCATGCTGCTTAGCTTTTGACAAAGACTGAACACAGGTAACACAGCGAGCCACAAACTTTAAAGACTGCATCTGTAATACGAAGCATTTGACAGATTTGTTTCACCCTAAACAGCTCTGAGGTGTCGGAATTGTTTCAAAGCTTCGGAACAATTCGGCACAATTGCTTCTAGTCCAGGCAAAGTGAGGTCTGACCCAAAACTAATTGCAACAGAATTTATTTTCACATTTTTATATTTCAATTGATGATCTAAACACCATAGTAAAAGTCCATGAAAATCCAGTTGGTGGAAATATGTTAAAATGAGGGTTGTTTTATGCATTATCCTTCAGCAAGTACTGACAAAACTGTAATTAGAATGTTATAGAATAAGCATTCTAAAGAATATATCATCACCATCTAACTTAACATGGAATTTTAGAATATTGCATTGTTGAGGAACATTCTTTTATTTTCAAAGAGTTAGTACATTTCTCAGGCTTATTTCAGACTGGTTTGTTGCCAACTGGAAATGGTTGTTGAGTCTTTAAATAGAGCCAGTGTGTTTTTGCATGTAAGTGTTCCACAATGTTAAAGTTGTACAAACACATAGTTTTAACTTAAAAGCATTATTAAGCCTAGGAAAGTGTTTTTGGTGGTCTGATTTAGAGTTCACTGAATCATATACAGTACATCACAAGTATCAGTCCATCATTTTCCAAGACTTATAGTAATTGACCTCTTGCCCGGGGGTTGACTGAGAGACTGTCTGTCCAATCAGAGGGGCCTGTATGATGCCTCTTTACTTTGCACAATTTTGGCTAAAACAGTAATCAGACAGCACAGCGTGTTTATGTAAGTGAATGAATGAAGGAAAATTGTAAAGTTAAAGATGGACATGATAATGTCCAAATTCGACAGAAAGGTGCAGATAACTGCAACTAGCCTCCAAAGAGGTGACTATTGTTGTGACGTCTGGCAAAAGGTGCTTGCTATACTAATAAATATAGTTTAAGATTAATAATTTAAATGCATGCCTATGCATGGGTCATGGTTTTACCAAAATCATAGAACAGCCAAAACTATACATATTCTAAAAGCATATGCCCTGTACATGAAATATAGCATTAATCAACTTATGTCCCATCTTCCTCCATACCATGCATAATACATACTCCTCTATTCTGTATAGGCGAATCAAGTGAACAGCTGATACATTTTGGCCTGCACTATTAAGAGAAACAAATTAAACATCATAAACTATATATTTTCTAAAAGCATATAACCTCTAGAAGTGATGTGACACCAATTAGGACATGTCCCATCTCCCTCCATGCAATGCACAATACATTGCCCTCTATTCTGTATAGGCGAATCTAGTGTAAAGCGGATACATTTTAGCCTATACTGTCTATGGAAAACAGATTAAATACCCTAAACTATATATTTTCTGAAAGCATATTACTTGTATATGAGATATAACACCAGTTAAGACATGTCTCATCTTCCTCCATGCCATGCACAACACATTGCCCTCCATTCTGCATTGGCAAATCTAGTGTACAGTGGATACATTTACAGTCAAGGGAAAACAAATGAAACACCCTAAACTATATATTTTCTGAAAGCATATACCCTCTAGATGAGACATTACATAATTCAAGACATTTCCCATCTTTCTCCATGCCATGCACAATACATTGCCCTCTATTCTGCAAAGGTGAATCTAGTGTAAAGTGGATACATTTTGGCCTATAATGTCCAGGGAAAACAGATTAATTTTCTAAAAGCATATGCCCTCTAGATGAGATATAATACCAGTTAAGTATTATCTTCCTCCATGCCTTGGACATGGTACATATGCCTGTTTTGCATTTACTCTGTATTAAAACACATTGATTTTAATATATCGCTGAAAAAGGTAGAGCATTCCAAAATGTTCAATGTTAACATTTAAAATCATATTATTATTTCATTTGACCATCATTTGTCCCTTTGACCATCATTTGTCCATCATTTGACCATCATTTGTCCCTATTATTTCATTTGACCATCATTGACCCCTGTGGGCTGAATAGTAATTGAGATATAGGGCTATATTTGTCTAATACGCATGGTCACTATCAAATAGCTTAGGGGTTTGTCCAGTCCACATTGGGGGTGGTTTTGTTTTCAAAAGTCCGGCACCTGGCGCAAAATGGTGGATCTATATGTTTCTTAATTAGTCATGGGTGTGTTTTGGGCGTAACATCCTTTAAACCAATGAGAGTGATACTGTCATTCTCTTTAACAGCAAGCAGTGCGACTTCAAAAAGCGCATCGGTATTTTGATAGTCAGCGGCGCAGTTGAAGGAATCAGCTTGCACCCGAGACCGTATGGAACAGGTATTCCACTAAACCATGCTTTACTAAAACCAAGCAGAGTATAGCCTATAAACACATCTGCACTCGTGTATTATTTGGCAAAGTGAAACTAACTTCTTCGTGGTGTCATAGTCAAAACAGTTATACACAGTTAATTACTTTCACTATTGACTGACAATAGGTTACCATTGACAAAATAGCCTGAAAAAGGCAACACTTACCCCAATAGTGTTTAAATGACTAAATAAGAAACCTAAGGACATTTATCCTGCAGAGGAGTTGCTTACATCTCGTGACAGTGCGTCTTCAGCTGTGCTCCATATGTGCCTCTCGCCTATTCACTTTTAATTGTCATTAACAATTTGAAAATGATGGTGAATAACTACTCATTGTGAGACGTATTTCCTGATATCTTTATTATAATTATGTTCCCCATTGTAATCGTGTAATTTATAATGTTTTTATGGATGTGCGCTGGTGCACGTTCCTGTGGACGAGAAAAGCAGGGTGTAGTTGTGCACCCGCCCATCACTGTTGATAATGCACTCTTAAAATAACATATAAACAACTCGCCATGGATTTCTGACCAGGTATTTCTTGGTCAGTGGCGTAATGCGTTTTAGGTAGTGTAAGATAGCGATTTTTAGATAATGCGCTAGACCCGTCCTTAGGTCGTTAATTGCCACACGACTGACGAAAAACTATATAATAGAAATACGTATTGCATCGTGATGATTATACGCTTTGCGCTGTGCTTTTGAATGTCATGATAGGGCCCATAGCCATTCTAACCTCTTGGCAGCCATTTTGGTGGCCATCTTGAAAAGTATAAGTATATATACTCTTTTGATCCCGTGAGGGAAATTTGGTCTCTGCATTTATCCCAATGCGTGAATTAGTGAAACACACACAGTGAGGTGAAGCACACACTAATCCCGGCGCAGTGAGCTGCCTGCATCAACAGCGGCGCTCGGGAGCAGTGAGAGGTTAGGTGCCTTGCTCAAGGGCACTTCAGCCGTGCCTACTGGTCAGGGTTCGAACCGGCAACCCTCTGGTTACAGGTCCGAAGTGCTAACCAGTAGGCCACAGCTGCCCCCAAATGACCCCTTTCTGCCCCCAAATGACCCATTTCTCAAGGTCAGATTTTACTAGATTTTTAGTATGTTATTTAGCATGTCTAACAGTACCAGAATCCATAAAAAAACCTTTTGTATCAATTTTTTCAATGTTGAACCCTATATTGACCCGCCTAAAGTTACTCAACTTGCACTGGATCATCTTCCTGAATCTCAATATTATCACAAGTGTGGGCAAAAGTCAGCACCAGTCAGAGGCTACATCCATTGTTTTGCACTTTTATGATGTCATCACATCACCAAAAGTATTGGTTTTACCAAAAATATTTGTCAATATTTTAAACTACAAAAATACATACCTATAAAGTATTTTGATACAAAATACGAAGTCATTTTATTCAACCCAGTCAAATACAAATTACGAATATACAATATATTTTGTATTTGAAATATGGAATACATGTACAATAAATACTGCTCATCCCTGTAGGCATCACTTGTTCTGAAATACCATGTTTGGTTCAGGAGATATAATGAAGAATATAGGCGTAATTCAGTTATAATGGAACATTTAATAGTTGCCACGGCGATCATTAGGGTTTTTTGATAATGGTTTCATATCTGAAAATGTTCAGGGCTCCAAACTGTACAAGTTCACCAAGTTTCATGCTTATATGAAAGAATTTGACCTAATTTTCACATATCCCCTGTACTATGAAAGTTCAATAAAACTGCCACAGGTGCAGCTTTTCGCCATTGACCTATGCACAAATAATTCCAATTTTGACAATGTTCCACCACTTGGATTTTCATGGACTTTTGGTATGTGATATGGGAAGGTTTCATGAACTGAATACAACAAAAATCATTTCTGTTGCAATTAGTTTTGGGTTGGGTGATTTTTTCTCACAGATTGCCTGGACTATTCGAACGTTTCAGTGTTTCATAAAGCCTCGCTTTGCCCATCCCTACCAGTTTCAGCTGACGTTTTCACGGCTTCAGAGGCGTTCTGAGCAGCATCCAATCACAATTATCGGGAGGGCGGGACTTAGAGCATCCGCGAGACACGTGTACAGGGAAGTAGGAAGTAAATACGGTGGACTTCAACTTACAGTGTCTGGGAGTCATTTGTAAGTTGCAAAACGCGTATAATCATAATAACAGACATTACACGCATTACAGCCGCAGACGGGACATTTCGCTCAACAAAGAGTGTATTGTGTTTCTTGTCTCGATGCGCTCGGTGCAGAAGATTGAAGAAGGAGATAATTGAACGGTAGGCTACAAAGTCAGAAGAAGTCCATGTATTGATAGTGATATCCGTGCACGTCCTAAAGAAACACTAGTAAGATATCCAGTCTGTAGCCTACATGTTAGAAACACAGGAGAATTAAAACTTACTATCGCTACAACGAAGCTCTGGTCACGCTACTACCGAGTTGGGATTTAAGTTTTGGCTCCACAGTCTATGGTTGGCTCAAGAAGTTCATTTAAAACCAGCCTGTAGGCTAGCGTTACGTGGCATAAACACTGATTTTTCACAGTACTTGGTAACGGTGTTCAGGTAGAAATAATAGATGTTAGCGCCAGTGGGAAAACTTGTTCAGTATCTTAGAACTATTTTGAAAACAGGTAGACATTATGAACTGACGTGATGAATGATCTTGTAAGCACACGTCACTTCGGTCTTGTTTACTCAGGGAACTGGGTAGTCTGCAAACAGGATGTCTAGTGCAACAGGCAAACAGGATTCTAACCTTCTCTCTCTCTCACTCCATCTCTCTCTCTCTCTCTCTCCATCTCCCCCTCTCTCTCCCCCTCTCTCTCCATCTCTCTCTCTCTCCCCCCCCTCCCTCTCTCTCAGGGCAGGGGCAGGATGTTGCCAGGCTATAGTCCGGTGGCTCAGGCGCTGTTGGGGACTCTGTTCACCTGGGCCCTCACTGCTGCTGGTGCTGCCCTGGTCTTCGTCTTCTCCAGCCGCCAGGTGTGTGTGTGTGTGTGTGTGTGTATGTGTGTGTGCGCGTGCGTGCGTGCGTGCGTGTGTGTGTGTGTGACTGGCAGGTTAGCCTTTGTGTCTGACATCCCTGTGTGTGTGGGTGTGTTTCTCTCCTCCTCTTCTGTCATTTTCTCAGAAACGCATTCTGGATGGGAGTCTCGGCTTCGCTGCAGGGGTACGTACCTTACGCCTTGGACCCTGCCTCCACCGTCTCTCTCTCTCTCTCTCTCTCTCTCTCTCTCTCTCTCTCTCTCTCTCTCTCTTCGTCTCTTTCTCCCTCTCCACCTCTCTCTCTCTTTATATGTATCTCTGGGTTAGCGTGGGTTCAATTCCCAGCTTCCACCGTTGTGTCCAAGACACTTAACCCCAAGTTGCTCCGGGGACAAAGGAATCTCTTGTAATATAGTTGACATGTGTAAGTCCCTTTGGACAATGGAGTGTTGTTTTTGTAGACAGGAGGCTGTTTACTCCAACCCACTATTCCCGTTTGACCAGTGGGGAACCTGTTTGATGTAATCCACTATTTCCGTTTGACCAGTGGGGAACCTGTTTGTTTATTTATTTAAGGTTTATTTGACATGGACATTGCACATTAATAAACATGAAAGGTAAATATGCCAGAATTAGCTAAAATAACTATTTTACTTATGTTGTCCATGGACAGGTGTTACAAGGTCAGATACACCTAAAAGAATATACACATCATGTTATCTGATAGAACATAGTAAATGTTTAAAGGACACATCATGGTATATGATAGGACATAGTGTTAACAGGACACATCATGGTATATGATAGGACATAGTATTAACAGGACACATCATGGTATATGATCAGGGCTCTACAGTGCGATCATTTCACTCGCACATGCGAGTAAAAATGATGCCGTGCGAGTGCAAAAAAATATTTAGGCGCACTGGTGCGAATGACTCTAACCATGTCAATGTTTGTTTACAAAATACACCGCAACATCGAGAAACAGTACTGGTGCAAACCATAGAATCACGTCGCGAATGCAGCATAAAACTACACCTCCCATCAACGTTAGCAGTTTCGCGTTGGGACTCGATAGTAGTAGTCGCTTCTATGAAATCCATGAGCGCGCAGAAAAAGCGGAAAGTTAGACTAGCCAGCCAAGATGAAAAGATTGAAGAAATTAGTTCTTCTATCCACCGAATTCATCGGATATCGGAGGAACAGGATGAGATTCTGAGAATGCAGTGAGAGAAGGAAAGGTAACCTAACATGCCTTTTAGCCCAGTTGACGTATTGGCTGCAATATGCAAAATATAGCTGTAGCGAACAGGCACAAAAGTAGCTTCCCGTAATACTCCCATTTTATTCAAAGGTAGAACGCTACTGACAACTCCAGGCTTCCACGCATGCTTGTTTGTTTACACCGAATACAAGCTTAAGTGCAAAACGAAAGTAGGCCTAACGTTTGGCTACTGCCCCCATCAATGCAGATATTTCAAATAAAAAATAAAAGTATAAAATATATATATATCCTTGATTAGACTATGTTGGGTTTTGTGGAAGAGAAAATGGACTGTTTTAGTAGTAGTATTAGGCAGTATGCAGTCATATAGGTCACCATGGGCATATTTGGATTAGCTACTGGTGGATTCACAAATAAATAAATTAGCCTATATTTGGCAGGATACTTGATATACAGGCTAAATGCAAATATGGCAATGTATTATATTATTTTACATTAACAAAATGTAGGAAAATAGAACAGACTGAAAATAAAGTAGGCACTGATCTTTAAAATCCTGTTTCCTGTAGCCTAAATGTTGTCAGTCATTCTTAATATTCGCAATTGGTGCACTGGCATGTTTAACTGTTAGCTGCAGTGTAATGTTAGATTATGTGTAAGTTAAGTACAGAACTGACTGTGCTCCCAAATTTTTGTCTGTGCTCCTAAATTTTTTAACTTGGGCGCACAAGTGCTCCTGGAAAAAAATGTTAGTGTAGAGCCCTGCATGATAGAACATAGGGTTGCAAACATTGCGCTTTTTGGCGCCTCAAATGACCAGTGTTTCTCATATGGGCCTGCTGGTCAGATGTCCGGTGCTTCTCATATGGGCCTGCTGGTCAGATGTCCGGTGCTTCTCATATGGGCCTGCTGGTCAGATGTCCGGTGCTTCTCATATGGGCCTGCTGGTCAGATGTCCGGTGCTTCTGTTTCTCATCTGATCAGTGCCACTGCTGGCCATTTGGGTGCCCAGAACAGAACTGCTTGGTATCCAGCCCCCCCCCCCCAAAGACAAAGCTTTAATATTGTTTAAATTATAAATGTCAAAGTCATTTTGTTTCAAACCAGGGGTTCTCAAAGTTGTGATTGGTGAGGGCCAATTCAGGAACCCAACATTGACTGAGGGCCGAGGGGGCGGGGAGAAAAAGAATAACAGGCAAACCTGCACAACTTGTGAAAATCTTTGTCTTGTGAAAAATTGCAATGCACACACAATCCCTGGGGTTCTCTACCCTCAACAGAGACATTTGGGATATAACTATTCTGGTTGCAGTCCATTTCAAGTACAAACTTATTTAGAACAAACAGTCTCAGTGTGCCTTGCTTCTTATCAGCATAGGCCTTATTCAGGACCAATTCCAGCTACCAAAGCACCACAGGAAAACCTGACGGCCACTAAACGGAGATTCATTCTTTTCAAAGCACACAGTACAGTTGTACAGTTTCAACAGTTTTACAGATGTTATCAGATGTTATCGCGGGCCGCCAGAATTGTGTCCGCGGGCCGCCATTGGCCCCCAGGCCGAATATTGAGAACCTATGCTTTAAAATATTGATTTCTTAAGAAATACTACTCATTTGGTGCTGTTTAACTCATTTAGAAATGGTGCACTGTCTTACAGTTGGTATAAGCAGCCTTGGTTCCTGCATGTAATGACATGATGCTGGCTAGACATTTTGTTTGCAATTAAATGTGACATGAGCCTGGTAGCCACCTAGCTATCTGCGTGGGATGTGTTTTAATCGGCATCTCACTATCTCACTATCCAGTTCCATTACACAAAGGCCAAGACCAGTTTTTAAATTCTTTATCCATTATCTCTCTATTGTCCAAATCACAGTGAGTGCAGCCGACTGTATGTCCAAGTGGCCTGGCTCTCACAGAGTATAACGGGTCAGTAGGCTAGAGGGAGCCGGATAACTCCTCCGTCTCCTCCCCCCGTCTCGTCTCCTCGTCTCCTCCGGCCTCGTCTTTGTTGCCTTCCTGATTTCCTTTTAAAAGTTTGTTATATTAAAGGGATATTTCACCATTTGGGGAATTATGCTCATTTTCCACCTCCCCTTGAGTTAAACAATTGATTTTTACCTTTCTCCAGTTCATCCAGCCGTTTTCTGAGTCTGGCGATACCACTTTTAGCTCCAGCCTAGCATAGATCATTGAATCGGATTAGACCATTAGCATCTTGCCAGCCTAGCATAGATCATTGAATCGGATTAGACCAGGGCTCTTCAATTGGCTGCCCGGGTCCGGCCCGCAAGGTCTTTTGTACTGGCCCTTTAAAAAAATTGTAATCTCTAGCAAGCGCATGAGCTGTTGTCCACTCTTGCATCAAGTTAGGCTACATTACAATTCATTAGGCCTACATTTGTACTACATAAGCTGAACATAAGTGCCATAGTTTAGTTTCAAACTAAATTGGCACGTTGGAGTTTATGAACTAATAATATTTAACAGGTTGCATCACACATAGTTTCTGTCAACAATATCGCAAAAAAACACGGGCACAATTTCTGCAAAACTTGGTGAAAAGGTGGAGCAGATCCGACTCAAAGGGAATTTCAAAGTATTTCTATATAGTAGCCTGGCTATTGCTGACGTCCTTCATTTCTTCACGTCTTACAACATAATGCAATAATAGTCTAGTGAAGTCAGAGATGAGCCTGTCTAAAGGCCTCTTGGAAATCATGTGGCATGTTACATTAAATGTGCACTCAATTGTGATTCGAAGCAAAAAGTATCACTGATAGCCTAACGAAGGTAAATTGCATATTTGTAAATGTGGCGACGGCAAAGCGTTTTGTGGTTAAAGTGAATCGTAGACTACCAGTATATAATAACCAAAGAAAGTGAAGGAGATGCAGCTCCGTTCACCAAATAAAGGCCGTGGTTGTGTTTCTACAAAATGTTGGCACAAAACGTAATTTCTGTCAGAAACCAAGTAGGCTAAACGTTTTCATTGTCATCGTGAACTATGACGATGTCCATGTTCAGTATGTTTTTCATTTATTTAAGCAGTGACATTTGGGTTAATGCATGGGGTAACGTGAGGTGCGTCAGACAAAAGATGGGCCTGTCCCTCTCAAAACATGTTAAAATAGTGTGATTAGCAACCACACAAGAAAACAAATCCCGGGGGAGACACCCCCGGACCCCCGTTATATTATTATTAGGCTATTATGGATTATATTATTATTAGGCTATTATGACCCCCGTTATATTAGGCTATTATGGACCGGACCCCCGGACCCCCGTTATATTATTATTAGGCTATTATGGATTATATTATTATTAGGCTATTATGACCCCCGTTATATTAGGCTATTATGGACCGGACCCCCGTTATATTAAGCTATTATGGACCGGACCCCCGGACCCCCGTTATATTATTATTAGGCTATTATGGATTATATTATTATTAGGCTATTATGACCCCCGTTATATTAGGCTATTATGGACCGGACCCCCGGACCCCCGTTATATTAAGCTATTATGGACCGGACCCCCGGACCCCCGTTATATTAAGCTATTATGACTGGCCGGCCCCCGTGTTATTGTGATTAGGCTATTACGACCCCCGTGTTATTGTTATTAGGCTATTACGACCCCCGTGTTATTGTTATTAGGCTATTACGACTGGCCTGCCCCCACTGCTAAATAAAATCTAGAGGTCACGGTCATCTCATTTAAATGGTGGGAACGTCAAATATAACAAGTAGGCCTATAAGTCAGAAGAGCTACACTGATTACACATTTAATTCACCTGAACAGTGTTTGAATCCTGTTTGTAGGCTACTCACTGGAAATCTTGGACCTAGCAGTTACTGCACAAAGCACAGATTCCATTATTGTTATCTGTTATCACAGATTTAATTCCATATTGCCACCAACAACTGGCTAATGATGTTGTTATGCATGTACAAAAAACAACATTTGAACACCCATATTGCTGTTGTTGTACTTCATCTACAGCTGTTAATGTGATTACTCATATTTCAAGCCGCATTTCTCCGGCCCCTCAGTTGTGATGCTTTTCATGAACTGGCCCCCATTACAAACTAATTGAATAGCCCTGGATTAGACCATTAGCATCTCGCCTGCTAGCATCACGTTTAAAAGTGACTACGATTTCTGGTAATTTTCCTGTTTAAAACTTGTCTCCTCTCAAGTTAGAAAGTGTAATAAGACTGGAAAACGGAAAATGAAACGTGGCGATTTACTAGGCTGATTTGACATGGATCTATACTCTCGTGTGTGTGTGTGTGTGTGTGTGTGTGGGTGGGTGATGCTGGCGTGTTCATACTGGTTGCTGCTGTGTGTGTGTGTGTGGGTGATGCTGGCGTGTTCATACAGGTTGCTGCTGTGTGTGTGACCTATTCTGTGTGTGTGTGTGTGTGTGTGTAGGTGATGCTGGCGGCATCGTACTGGTCACTGTTGGCCCCGGCGATCGAGATGGCGGAGAGCTCTCAGAAGTACGGCGCCTTCGCTTTTCTCCCCGTGGCCATCGGGTTCACTCTCGGAGCCGCCTTCGTCTACGCCGCCGACCTCATCATGCCATACCTGGTGAGTGTGTGTGTGTGTGTGTGTGTGCTCATCATGCCATACCTGGTGAGTGTGTGTGTGTGTGTGTGCTCATCATGCCATACCTGGTGAGTGTGTGTGTGTGTGTGTGTGCTCATCATGCCATACCTGGTGAGTGTGTGTGTGTGTGTGTGTGTGCTCATCATGTCATACCTGGTGAGTGTGTGTGTGTGTGTGTGCTCATCATGCCATACCTGGTGAGTGTGTGTGTGTGTGTGTGTGTGTGTGTGTGTGTGTGCTCATCATGCCATACCTGGTGAGTGTGTGTGTGTGCTCATCATGCCATACCTGGTGAGTGTGTGTGTGTGTGTGTGTGTGTGCTCATCATGCCATACCTGGTGAGTGTGTGTGTGTGTGTGTGTGTGCTCATCATGCCATACCTGGTGAGTGTGTGTGTGTGCTCATCATGCCATACCTGGTAAGTGTGTGTGTGTGTGTGTGTGTGTGCACTCATCATGCCATACCTGGTGAGTGTGTGTGTGTGTGTGTGCTCATCATGCCATACCTGGTGAGTGTGTGTGTGTGTGTGTGTGTGTGTGTGTGCTCATCATGCCATACCTGGTGAGTGTGTGTGTGTGTGTGCTCATCATGCCATACCTGGTGAGTGTGTGTGTGTGTGCTCATCATGCCATACCTGGTGAGTGTGTGTGTGTGCTCATCATGCCATACCTGGTGAGTGTGTGTGTGTGTGTGTGCTCATCATGCCATACCTGGTGAGTGTGTGTGTGTGTGTGTGTGTGCTCATCATGCCATACCTGGTGTGTGTGTGTGTGTGTGTGTGTGTGTGTGCTCATCATGCCATACCTGGTGTGTGTGTGTGTGTGTGCTCATCATGCCATACCTGGTGAGTGTGTGTGTGTGTGCTCATCATGCCATACCTGGTGGGTGTGTGTGTGTGCTCATCATGCCATACCTGGTGAGTGTGTGTGTGTGTGTGTGTGCTCATCATGCCATACCTGGTGTGTGTGTGTGTGCTCATCATGCCATACCTGGTGTGTGTGTGTGTGTGTGTGTGTGCTCATCATGCCATACCTGGTGTGTGTGTGTGTGTGTATGTGCTCATCATGCCATACCTGGTGAGTGTGTGTGTGTGTGCTCATCATGCCATACCTGGTGAGTGTGTGTGTGTGTGTGTGCTCATCATGCCATACCTGGTGGGTGGGTCAAAGACGAGACACAACATTTTGGTGTCCCCACTTAATAAATATTAAAATATATATATTTATATGAGTGGACATACCTTCAATCTACACACATTGTACATGTTTACTGAAACTTAACATACTTTTTTCAGAAAATGCATAATTATTTAAAAAATAGCCCCTGAAACCCCCAAAATGTCATTCAGCGCAACTGTCCTCCTACCTCTTCAAGGATTAAAACATAAAGAAAAAACAAATTAATCTACAGTAAAACTTAATATTTTCTGCTTTGGCATATTTGTACAAAAGTCATGTGTAATATATTAATTTTTATTCCATCAGATGTGTTCTTTAATATTAATAATATTTAAGACACTTTCAGTCCCCATTTCCGCAATCTTCATTTGTCATTCAGTACAACTTTGATAAAGACCCTTATTTTGAAATCAAATCAAGTTGCTGCAGTCATGTGACCAATTATGACATCACAAGAAGACCCCTGTGGACCCTTCATCACACATGCAAGGTCAGTATATTTCAAAATTATTTGATAAAAATCTCCTTTTACTGTCATGGCACATCAAAGTACAAAACGGAGTGTCATACAGTACAACACAGAGAACGTAATATTGCAGTCATTTCTGTAAACAAACAAGGATATTAACATTTAAATATGAATAACTGTAGAAATGTCATTAAGCTAAGGTCAGTGTTAGCTTTGGCTAATCACTGGGCTAACTGTAAAATGTGCTGAAGTAAAATGTCTGTCATTCAGTACCACAACAGTCATTCAGTGCAACAGAATTTCACTGTTGCCCTAAATTGACAATGACTAACTTTTTTACATTTTAAAATAATAATACCACATTATTACATTTTAGGCTCTCTTAATAAGAGCAATTTGAACAATAAATATTAATATTTTTATGTTTTTCTTTATAGATGCCCTTATCTGTTAAAGAGAGATCAGCTAGGTACAGACAGAAATTGAAGGGAAATCCTGTTCTCAGGGAGGAAAAACTAGCAAAGAGAAAAGAAAGGTGATTGTAATGTCCTGAAATAAGATGAATAAAGTGTGTTAAGTACATTTTAATGTAGGACAGCTAAAGGAAGAGTCTCTAAACAGGAGTAAATTAAGAGAACAGGTGTAAGACAAACATGATGCTTTTTTGCAAATGTCATATGTATTTTAACGGTTTTATGTGTATAATGTGTTTGAAAGGATTGATGATTTATTTGATCATTTACATGTTCTATGCAAATTATTTTGTCTTGTATTGCATGATTCTAATTAGGCCTATGTCCTCCTAACATTTTAGCTATCATAGAAGAAAACAAGCTCTCAATGGCAGAAATCCAGATCACCCTTCAATTAAAGATGTTTCTGCAGCTGATGCTGAAAAAAGAAGAGAACATTGGAGAGAAACTCAGAAGAAGTTCAGAAAGAAACAAAAGCAAGCAAAAGCGGTGCTTGACCTCACCCCAGATTCATTTGAAGCACCACCTGAAAACATTGTTAATATACCGGAGCCTGAACCAATACCACTACAAGAGGTGGAACAAAGGCCTCTGTCCCCTACACATGTGGTGAATGCTCCTCTGGCTTCTTCCACTCCAGAAAGACTACCAATGCGCTTTAAAAAACTCAAAAAGCAGAAGAGAGATCTGAATAAACAACTTGCTGCTCTTCAAAAACAACTGTCACAAACAAAACAAAGGTGCAACACATTAAATAAGCTTTTGAAAAGGTCAAAAAAGACTAGAAAAGCAAAAGAAAAAGTAGCTAGGAGTGAGATGGTGTTGAAGGCTAAACAAAGGAAAGAGAGCGTGATCTCATTCCTCTGTAGAGATGAGAACAGTCGCCTTCTGCCTGGAAAAAAAGACACAATAACCAAAAACAAGGTAAGAACACAGAGGCGTGTCCTTACTAAAACAATGAAAGAGCTCCATGCGCTTTACATCTCGGAGGTGGACACAAAACTCTGTGTGTCTTACAGACAATTTTTACGTCTGCGGCCATTCTACGTCACTGAGCCTAAGACTAGTGATCGAAACACTTGTGCCTGTATCGACCACGAAAATGTGGCACTTCTTCTGGATAAATTCTATCAAAATGGCCTTTTGAAAACAAAAAGCACATCCGAGATGCTATCTGCAATTGTGTGTGACACACACAAAAAACAATGCATGTACCGTCTTTGCTCCAAATGCTGTTATAATGAAATCGAAATGACCCTACCTGAAGATCGAAGAGGAGTGCAGGACTTTAAAGGAGACACTTTTTGAAAATGAGGCTGTAGTCCATATGGATTTTTCTGAAAATTATGGCTGCAAACTCAGCACTGAAGTGCAATCGTTCCATTTTGGAGGAAGCAGACAACAAGCCACCATCCACACAAGTGTGGTTTATACCAAAGAGGAGACCCAGTCCTACGCCACAATTTCAAAGAGTCTGCGGCATGATGAGCGGGCAGTCTGGGCCCATCTGCAACCTGTTTTGGAAGATTTGAAGAAGAGAAATCCATTGGTGTCTGTGGTACACTTCATGAGTGACGGGCCTTTAACCCAATACAGAAATAAGAAGAATTTCTATTTGATCAGCACAGTTCCCTTTCTCCTTGGGTTTCAGGAAG
This sequence comes from Alosa sapidissima, assembly GCF_018492685.1. Taxonomy (NCBI): domain Eukaryota; kingdom Metazoa; phylum Chordata; class Actinopteri; order Clupeiformes; family Clupeidae; genus Alosa; species Alosa sapidissima. The sequence goes on along the minus strand of NC_055959.1, from coordinate 41,038,091 downwards.
TTACCTGGAATTTTTCTGAAAAAAATCATGGAAAAGGTGCACCCGATGGTGTGGGTGGTGCGGTCAAAAGGTGTGCTGACAACGTTGTAAGAATGGGTGGAGACATACAGTGCCCAGAAGATCTATACAAAGTGTTGCGAGACAAGGAGTCTACAATCAAATTCTTCTGGATTGCTGACAGTGATGTGGCCAAGTATGATGAAGCGGTCCCTGAGAAGTTGCCTCCTGTTAAAGGCACACTGAAAGTTCATCAGATCACCACAAAGGTACCTGGGAAATTTTGGCACCGAGAAGTATCATGTTTCTGCTCCCGCACCAACACCACATGTGTGTGTGATTCACCAACAGAGATTAATTTTAACAGAGAAGTAGAGGTCAGCCCACAAGCTGAAGCAGTCTCTGCCCCTGCCCCGGCAACTGCTGAAAATTTAAATGGCAAATTTGTTATTGTGCAGTACGAGGACCTGCCATTCGTTGGGCAGGTACTGCTGTCTGTAGGAGATGAGGTACAAATTAGCTGCATGCTACAAAAGGGAAACAGAAATAACTTTGTGTGGCCAAGTCCACCAGATGAAATTTACTACTTCAAGACAGACGTCAAATTTGTTATCGCAGAACCTGAGCCATCTTCAAATAGAGCCTCAAGGTTAGCAGAAAAGGACTGGGAAACATTTGTTCAGTTCATGAACTGAAATGTTATAAACCTTAGACACCCATTAGAAATGCTATCTCTACACAGTACTGAATTTCTGTTCTGATGAATTAAGAGTTAAAGCCCAAGGCTGTTTTGATATTAAAAAGCTGTTTTTAACTAGTTAAACACTAACATATTTTTAAATGTTTGAAATACTGAAAGTTATTGCACATTTTATACTAACATGTTGAAACATACTTGAAATGATTGAATGACATTGTGACATTACACTACATTTTTTAAACATACTTGAAATGATTGAAATGACATTATACTACATTTTTTCAAATATTTGAAATGCTGAAAGTTATTTTACATGACATATTAACATCTTGAAACATACTTGAAATGATTCCACATTAGACCACATTTTTTCACATGTTATGAGACTTCAATTACTTCATACTTCAATTGATTCTTTTTTAAGAAATCTGTTTCCTTAAATGTGTTCTGGTGCCTTAAGAGTTGTTACAAGTTCAGTAACAATGTTTTCATATTGAAATGCTGTTTCAACAGCAACAAGTCTCTTGTTTTACTTCAGAATAAAGATGATGCTTTTTCTGAACAAGTATACCTCTGTTTGCCTTACTTTTTTTCATTATGTAGTAATACCATAACTCATACTTGCCATTGGTGTGGCATATTTACATTCTACTACTGCTACTTTAAAGGAGCTACTGTATGTGTAAGACGTTAAAGTTAAAACATCCAAATATTACCAAGAAGCATAACGGGACACTTTGGAGGATGTCATTCAGTACAACAGAAAATCGTCATACAGTACAACAGAAACTTTTGCTTAAAATAACTATTACAATTCATATTATTATATATTTTTTCATGTGAATGTAAGAGAAACCATGCCTGTTTTATAGAAAATGGAGTTTGATTGATTTTTAAATAGAATAGAAGGCGTAGCAAAAACTTCTTTTATACAAACTAACAAAATCACAAGACACATTAGAATGCAAACAAGGTGCAGACAATTTAAAACAGAGTAACAGCACTTTCTTGTGTTTTAAAAAATCTATTGTAAGAGATATACTGAACTCATAATTTTTAAATGGCTAAGATTGTTCCTTCTGTATGTATTTTTTCATAAATTAGTCGTTGCACTGAATGACATTTTTGCGCCATTGTTGTTTGTCGACAATGCTAAAAACACAAAATAATCAAAATGCTCAGGAAAAAAATATATATTTACCTAGGTAACACATTTGTGCACATTATTGAATAAAAAAAATACACAATTTAATATATTTTATTTTTTTGTGCTTGGAACACCCTATTTGTCTTTAACCCGGGTGTGTGTGTGTGTGTGTGCTCATCATGCCATACCTGGTGAGTGTGTGTGTGTGTGTGTGTGTGCTCATCATGCCATACCTGGTGAGTGTGTGTGTGTGTGTGCTCATCATGCCATACCTGGTGTGTGTGTGTGTGTGTGTGTGTGTGTGTGTGTGCTCATCATGCCATACCTGGTGAGTGTGTGTGTGTGTGCTCATCATGCCATACCTGGTGGGTGTGTGTGTGTGTGCTCATCATGCCATACCTGGTGAGTGTGTGTGTGTGTGCTCATAATGCCATACCTGGTGAGTGTGTGTGTGTGTGGGTGAGTGTGTGTGTGTGTGCTCATCATGCCATACCTGGTGAGTGTGTGTGTGTGTGTGTGCTCATCATGCCATACCTGGTGGGTGTGTGTGTGTGTGTGTGTGCTCATCATGCCATACCTGGTGAGTGTGTGTGTGCTCATCATGCCATACCTAGTGT
>NC_055959.1:41015630-41025630 GCF_018492685.1 Alosa sapidissima | reverse complement strand
ATCGAACGGCATGTCGTCCATTATCCGGCTTATCCCGCTTATTCCACTGCTTGGTTGAATTTCCCAGTGGCATGGGCAGAGCGTGGCATGGGCATAGGGTGGCATGAGCATAGGGTGGCATGGGGTGGCATGGGCAGAGAGTGGTATGGGGTGGCATGGGCAGAGAGTGGTATGGGGTGGCATGGGGTGGCATGGGCAGAGAGTGGTATGGGGTGGCATGGGGTGGCATGGGCATAGAGTGGTATGGGGTGGCAAGTGGTATGGGGTGGCATGGGCAGAGAGTGGCATGGGGTGGCATGGGGTGGCATGGGCATAGAGTGGCATGGGGTGGTATGGGGTGGCATGGGCAGAGAGTGGTATGGGGTGGCAAGTGGTATGGGGTGGCATGGGCAGAGAGTGGCATGGGGTGGCATGGGCGGAGAGTGGCATGGGCAGAGAGTGGCATAGGGTGGCATGGGGTGGTATGGGGTGGCATGGGCGGAGAGTGGTATGGGCAAAAGAAGGCAGCAAGCAAGAGTAGCGTACGAGCAGAACAGGGCAATTAGTGTGTGTGTGTGTGTGTGTGTGTGTGTGTGTGTGTGTGTGTGTGTGTGTGTGTGTGTGGAGATATGTGTGTGTGGAGATATGTGTGTGTGTGTGGAGATGTGTGTGTGTGTGTGGAGATGTGTGTAATGTTTGTTTATTTGTTTGTTTGTGTTTGCAGGGCGTGGGGGCGGACCCACATGTTGCACTGGCCCTTCCCCCTGAAGCCAAACTGACCAAAGAGAAGCAGGAAGACCCGCCCACAGACACAGATGAGCTGTCAATCAGGATAGGTAGAGGCGGAGCTAACCCAGGCAAGCCTCAACTCTAAACCCCACCCATTCATCACCACAGCCCCAAACCCCATCCGAACCCGACCCCAGCCATAACTGAAATATAGCCCAACTACAACCAAAACATAACCAAACTACGACCAACTACAATTACAATATAACCAAATTACAACCAAATACCCAGTGAAATAGTGTCATGTTCGCTTTAGTGCCATGACAGCTTTGATATTTAAATAAGACACAGACACACACTTACACACACACACACACACACACACACACACACACGAGTGTAGTTGTAGTATCTGCTACTGTCTCACTTTAACTTCTCCCCCTTTCCCCTCTTCTCTGATCAATGTCATTCCTGTCCTCGTTACTGACTCTTGTTATTAATCTCTCTCTCTTTCACACACACACACACACACACCTCTTCTTTGATCTGTGTGATCCATGTTCTTATTGCTGATTCTCCTACCTTGGTGTCTCTCGTTATCTCTCACACACACACACACACCTCTCTTCTCTGATCAGTACTGCAACACACAAACGCGCACGCACACACACACACACACACACACACACACACACACACACACACCTCTCTTCTCTGATCAGAAATGCAACACACACATACACACACACATACACAGACATACGTTCTCTTGAATAACCTTGATTTTTCCGCAAAATGAACTGCTGTGACTGAAGATGACTGTATTCATGTACTCACACACACACATACAGACACAAACACAAACACGCAGACACACACACACACAGAAACAATTTACCCCTTTTTCTAATTTACTTAATGAGTCATAGTGCTCATACACATAGTGTGTGTGTGTGTGTGTGTCTGTGTGTGTGTGTGACACACACACACACACACACACTGGACACACACACATGGGGGCAGCCGTGGCCTACTGGTTAGCACTCTGGACTTGTAACCGGAGGGTTGCCGGTTCGAGCCCCGACCAGTGGGCCGCGGCTGAAGTGCCCTTGAGCAAGGCACCTAACCCCTCACTGCTCCCCGAGCGCCGCCGTTGAAGCAGGCAGCTCACTGCGCCGGGATTAGTGTGTGCTTCACCTCACTGTGTGTTCACTGTGTGCTGAGTGTGTTTCACTAATTCACAGATTGGGATAAATGCAGAGACCAAATTTCCCTCACGGGATCAAAAAAGTATATATACTTATACACACACACACACACACACATACACACACTCACTCACTCACTCACACACACACACACACTGGACATACATCAACATAAGGGAAAGAGAAGTAAGAGAGAGACAGCAGCAATATTAACGCAACTCTCACATGACAACCATACACACACATGACCCCTCATGACAACCATACACACACATGACCCCTCATGACGACCATACACACACATGACCCCTCATGACAACTACACACACACACATGACCCCTCATGACAACCATACACACATGACCCCTCATGACAACCATACACACATGACCCCTCATGACAACCATACACACATGACCAACCACATGACATGACAACCAACCACACACACACACATGACAACCAACCACACACACACATGACCACCATACACACACATGACAATCATACACACTCATGACCCCTCATGACAACCATACACACACATGACCCCTCATGACAACCATGCACACACATGACAACCATACACACATGACCCCTCATGACAAGCACACACACATGACCCCTCATGACAACCACACACACACATGACCCCTCATGACAACCACACACACACATGACCACCATACACACACATGACCCCTCATGACAACCATACACACACATGACCCCTCATGACAACCATGCACACACATGACAACCACACACACATGACCCCTCATGACAACCATACACACACATGACAACCATACACACACATGACCCCTCATGACAAGCACACACACACATGACCACCATACACACACATGACCCCTCATGACAAGCACACACACACATGACAACCATACACACACATGACAACCATACACACACATGACCCCTCATGACAACCACACACACACACGACCCCTCATGACAACCATACACACACATAACCCCTCATGACAACCATACACACACATGACAACCATACACACACATGACAACCATACACACACATGACCCCTCACAACAAGCACACACACACATGACAACCATACACACACATGACAACCATACACACAAATGACCCCTCATGACAACCACACACACACATGACCACCATACACACACACATGACAACCACACACACACATGACAACCATACACACACATGACAACCACACACACACATGACAACCATACACACACATGACAACCAGTGACAACCATACACACACATGACAACCATACACACAAATGACCCCTCATGACAACCATGCACACACATGACGACCATGCACACACATGACAACCATACACACAAATGACCCCTCATGACAACCACACACACACATAACAACCATACACACACATGACAACCATACACACACACATGACAACCACCATACACACACATAAGCCCTCATGATAACCACACACACACACACACACACACACACACACACACACACTCCTCACATATGCTTCCAGCTATGTACTGCTTTCATTATTTCTCTGATCAGACTATTTGATTGGCTTGTTAATATGTCTGGGTTTTGATTGGTTCTTTCTCTTTACATAATTATATGAGTATTTCTGTGGGCTCTGATTAATCATGTGTGCACGTCTGTGTGTGTGTGTGTGATTAAAACTTCACTTGGTTCCCTTGGGCTTTCTCAGAGTGGGACAGCAGTGGATAGATGGTTCCTATTAGGGTTCTATTGGTAACCATTGGGTTTGCTAGTCACAGTGTGGTAACAGTAATCAATCATAATTAGCTAACGAGTTACAGTGTGGTTATGGTAGTTAACCATAATTAGTTAACGAGCCATTTAACAAACCATTGACCATAACAAACACTGCGGTTGTCATGGTGAGAGATGAGTGTGTGGGATTTGAATGTTGAAGGTGAACCTGGCTACACACATACACGCACACACACATGCACGCACACACACAAATACTGGTAATTAGTATTTTTCCATGGTAAAATGTATGGCAACCCCCCCCAAATATATTCAAAACTTGCCTAGGGTTAAGGCCAACAGCCACTGGCCGAATCTGACGCACGTCAAGTGATGCCAAAGCTTAGAACTCCGTTGCTTTTAATGGAGCAAAGCTCACGGACGGCGTCCATAGATGTGAATGCTGCCGCCAGTGAGCATTGGCCTTTAGAAAGCCCAATGCAGTTAACAGCCCAGCACAGTTAACAGCCCAGCTCAGTTATAATAATAATAATAATAATAATAATAATAATAATAATAATAATAATAATAAGCTTTATTTGTCTACAGGGCTCCAGAGTAACTTTTTTTACTAGGCGCTCAGTGGCCCCAACTGAACATTTTAGGGGTGCAACCAGAACATTTCGGGGCACACACCGTAAATCAACATGCTAACTGTATTACTAATACATACTTTGATAATGGATATTCACATTTTTACTAATTTCTACTGTATTACTAATACATACTTTGATAATGGATGCAGAAATTACAATGTGTCAAATTCAGTGTCACATGTTATTGTGCACTTTTGAAGCTCTGATTTACAGCCTCTTGAATTCTAAAAGCAACCGGCATTTATTAACATGTCATGGCCTACTCTATGCTTGAGGCTGAGATTGTGTTTAACTAGGGTATTGTGCAGTGGCTTTTTAGGGTATTGTGTTTAAACTGCGAAGATTGTGTTTCAGTAGTGTATTGTGTTTAAACTGCGAAGTGCCTGCACTGTAGCAAACGTTGTGTTTCAGTAGTGTATTGTGTTTAAACTGCGAAGTGCCTGCACTGTAGCAAACGTTGTGTTTCAGTAGTGTATTGTGTTTAAACTGCGAAGTGCCTGCACTGTAGCAAACGTTGTGTTTCAGTAGTGTATTGTGTTTAAACTGCGAAGTGCCTGCACTGTAGCAAACGTTGTGTTTCAGTAGTGTATTGTGTTTAAACTGCGAAGTGCCTGCACTGTAGCAAACGTTGTGTTTCAGTAGTGTATTGTGTTTAAACTGCGAAGTGCCTGCACTGTAGCAAACGTTGTGTTTCAGTAGTGTATTGTGTTTAAACTGTGAAGTGCCTGCACTGTAGCAAACGTTGTGTTTCAGTAGTGTATTGTGTTTAAACTGTGAAGTGCCTGCACTGTAGCAAACGTTGTGTTTCAGTAGTGTATTGTGTTTAAACTGTGAAGTGCCTGCACTGTAGCAAACGTTTTGTTTCAGTAGTGTATTGTGTTTAAACTGCGAAGTGCCTGCACTGTAGCAAACGTTGTGTTTCAGTAGTGTATTGTGTTTAAACTGCGAAGTGCCTGCACTGTAGCAAACGTTGTGTTTCAGTAGTGTATTGTGTTTAAACTGCGAAGTGCCTGCACTGTAGCAAACGTTGTGTTTCAGTAGTGTATTGTGTTTAAACTGCGAAGTGCCTGCACTGTAGCAAACGTTGTGTTTCAGTAGTGTATTGTGTTTAAACTGTGAAGTGCCTGCACTGTAGCAAACGTTGTGTTTCAGTAGTGTATTGTGTTTAAACTGCGAAGTGCCTGCACTGTAGCAAACGTTGTGTTTCAGTAGTGTATTGTGTTTAAACTGTGAAGTGCCTGCACTGTAGCAAACGTTGTGTTTCAGTAGTGTATTGTGTTTAAACTGCGAAGTGCCTGCACTGTAGCAAACGTTGTGTTTCAGTAGTGTATTGTGTTTAAACTGCGAAGTGCCTGCACTGTAGCAAACGTTGTGTTTCAGTAGTGTATTGTGTTTAAACTGCGAAGTGCCTGCACTGTAGCAAACGTTGTGTTCCCCTCAGTGCTGGGGTAGCGACTGCAACATTCACAGTTCATGGAGTTTGTCTCCTTATAGTACCTCATCCAGCTGAATCCTCTCAGCCAGTCTTCCCAAAAATGGTGGGTTTCGCCACACAAACCTCTGACTCTGAACCATCATCACAAACCTCTGACTCTGAACCATCATCAGACGTTGACCCTGTAGACTCTGGTACTAGCACATTAGCCGCAGGTCGGAAGAACGAGCCAATAGTTTGCTTGATTGTGGAAAAACGAGCCAATAGTTTGCTTGTTTGCGGAAGAACGAGGCAATAGTTTGCTTGCTCATTGTTCAGACGCACGTTTACGTGAGCTCGATTATCTCTAGGACCCTCCCCCTCCACACATTAGCCACTTACAGTGGCCATTCCCGATCCTCCTCACACTCATTGGCCTGCCACAGAGTCGGTTCATTCCTCTTCGTTGCTGTGGCCATTTATGATCCACAGCAGGGGGGTCCGGGTGCAAGCCCCCCCGGAAGAAAATGTTAAAGTCTAAATTTGTTTAAATGCATCAATTTGGTGCACTTTAAAACAAAATTCAGAGCTTAGACTTGCTTATTTTTATCTATAGATGGAAATATTTCTGCTGTAGCCTAAACTATTTTGCACTTTAGAATTGTAACCATACACACACAGGTGGAATAGTTCTGATGATACTGCAATAAGTTCACAACCACAACCCATATTTGTTTCACAAAGAACAGTGGGTGCATAGGGCTGTGTGCAGAATGCAAATAAGATTACATTTCATGTAAGTTCAATGTTAACATTCTCACAAACCATTTATCACAGCAACTTGGCGCTAATTCCATTGGAAAGCTTAGATTTCACGTGATATGCTGTGTAACATCTGTGTGACGAGTGCTCCATGAGAAATGTAGGCTAATTGAACCTGGATTTAAGATTTTACTGGGGCACAGTAAACTGAATTGTTTGGCGATCCGATGGAGGGGATGTTGGGCTGTAGCTGTAATGTTAGTCAGGCCTACTTACTGCCTAGGCTACTTCAGAACCTATAGTAGGCTATAGGCTGCCTAGGCTACTTCAGAACCTATAGTACTTCAGTTTTGTAATCGCCTGAAACGTAACCTTTATGTAGCCTACATGTCCTGAGTAATGAGTAATGAGAAACGTCGCCTTATGTAGCTACATGTCCTGAATAATGAGTAATGAGAAACGTCGCCTTATGTAGCCTACATGTCCTGAGTAATGAGAAACGTAGCCTTATGTAGCTACATGTCCTGAGTAATGAGAAACGTCGCCTTATGTAGCTACATGTCCTGAATAATGAGTAATGAGAAACGTCGCCTTATGTAGCCTACATGTCCTGAGTAATGAGAAACGTAGCCTTATGTAGCTACATGTCCTGAGTAATAAGAAACGTAGCCTTATGTAGCCTACATGTCCTGAGTAATGAGAAACGTAGCCTTATGTAGCCTACATGTCCTGAATAATGAGTAATGAGAAACGTCGCCTTATGTAGCCTACATGTCCTGAGATGTAATGAGAAACGTCGCCTTATGTAGCCTACATGTCCTGAGTAATGAGTAATGAGAAACGTCGCCTTATGTAGCCTACATGTCCTGAGTAATGAGTAATGAGAAACGTCGCCTTATGTAGCCTACATGTCCTGAGTAATGAGAAACATAGCCTTATGTAGCCTACATGTCCTGAGTAATGAGAAACGTAGCCTTATGTAGCTACATGTCCTGAGTAATGAGAAACGTAGCCTTATGTAGCTACATGTCCTGAATAATGAGAAACGTCGCCTTATGTAGCTACATGTCCTGAGTAATGAGAAACGTAGCCTTATGTAGCTACATGTCCTGAATAATGAGTAATGAGAAACGTAGCCTTATGTAGCCTACATGTCCTGAGTAATGAGAAACGTCGCCTTATGTAGCTACATGTCCTGAGTAATGAGAAACGTCGCCTTATACGTACGTATAAGGTGACATATAACGTAGCCTTTCAAAAATATTGGTTATTAATATTATGATGATATTCACATGCCTAATTAATGTGTGTGGTATAGCACCACCGATTGGCAATGATTTTTTAAATTTATTTAGAATATTGATATTAATTCAGTTTAGGTGCATGTCAACCTACACCTAGTGGAGCAGATAAGTGACATTTTTTAGGGAAATCGTTCAGTTATGGATACAAGCACCAAAATTGGCCCAATTACCCAGTGGGTATCTTTCAAAAAAAGATGTTAGCCATCGCAAAATGCCCTCATGTCGGCAGCGGCAGCCATTGTACTTTTCCGCCATTTTGCCAAATTATATATTGTGCATGCTATATCCTGAATAAAACAGGATGGCACAGAAAGGATGATGTCTACCCATCTACCCATGTCAGTCATATACAGTCATTGCACCCATTTTTTTAATGTATGTTTTAATGGTCAGTGATTACAGGTATGCCATATACAACATCATATCGTTTTTCCTGGTGGCCATTTTCCTTTTAGTAATGTATTGTTCATCATACCTTATGATTTGTTGTCTTGTCTAGATACACTGTTCAGATCAATAAGGTGGCCTAATACACACCACACACACGCTCTCTCTCTCCTGCTCTCTCTCTCTCTGTCACACACACACACACACACACACACACACACAATAAGACTGACCTGCCTATAAGGTGGCCTAATGATTTTATGTGATTTCAGGCCCATTACATTTTAGTCACATTTAGCAATCATCTCCTGACGACCGCTAGCTGTCTATTCCATGAGTACACTGCAAACACGGCCGCTGGGTCAAACCTCACAGATTGTTCATTATTATGGTAAGGATGATTTCACATATCCACAATGCACAGGGTCACCATCTGGCAACAGATAACATGGCTATTACACTGGTGACACATGATGATTGTCAAGTCAAGCCAAGTTTATTTCTATAGCACATTTCATACACAGAGGTCATTCAATGTGCTAAACATAAACAAAAACAAACAATAAATAAAACCATAGAAGGACAATTAGTAAAGAATAGTTTAAAAGGTAAATATCATAATAAAAAAGAAAACATATAACACAATGTAAAATCATTTAAAAATAAAGAATAATTAAAAAGATAAAATAAAAGACACAACGTAGAATATTTTTCAAGGCAGATTCCGAATTTGTAACTTAGTGCAGTTAGCAGAAAGCATCGGAGAACAGAATCTTAAGAAGGTCTTAAGTCTAGATTTAAAACTGGTTACAGTTGGAGCCTTTTTGATGTCATCCGAAAATGTGCATGAATGAGTTTTGTTTTGACATCAGCCATCAGTCAGGTAAAAAGCTGATTTAGTTTCGCTTTCATGTGCCTGTTGGAAATTAGATCACTGTCAATTAATACACCAAGATTTTTAACTGTATCCTTTGCTTACAACCTAGGGGTGTAAAGATTAACTGATACGTATCGGTATCCGTTTTTAACGTGTAAGATACGGCTACATCGATACGTGAAGCCCCGTATCGGAATAAAACTGAAATGAACCGGTCGTTATATCGATTTACTTGTTACGAATCGATTGACAACATTTTCTGCTCGCTCAGACTCTCATTTACGTTGCAAGCAGCGCGTTCATCCCACTTCCGGTTTTGAAACTACACGTGGCACGGATTTGTGTGCAGTTCGTTTTGGGCTACATTCATTGCCCAAAGTTGTCAAAGGACTTCATTAGGACTTCAGATGGCTTATCGTTGCAGTGAGACATAATTTTGTTGGAAGTTAAAAGTGGGTTGGAAAACAATGGACGCTTCCTACAAGGACTGTAGTTTACCACAGAGAACATCTAATAAGGATAGGACGATGTTCACATGAAATCTAATTCCCATTTCTTCTTGAAGCCGAAATAAATCTGAGGATGTTTATCGGACATGCTTGGTTTTTACTGCAGGTAAATACCAATAATATCAATAAGGACCTAGGTAATGTTACCGTTAGCGTTGGTTGAGTGATGGAGGCCAATTTGATTGATTGCATTTGTAGAAAACTATAAATGCGGTTATACCAAGCAAATTGATAGCAGCACTGTAATTGTATCTTTCGACTGTAATTTGTTGCACGTGCTAAAAAAATCATTCTGTGCAATGGAAGATTTACCAACGTTACACCGGTCTGATACAGTTTTGCCAATACATGCGTGAGACTGAGACGCCTGTTTATTTGTTTTAAGTGCGTGCAGGGTGTGAGTGTGAGAGGGGAATCGATGTGCTTTGATTCCAGCTTGGTAGTTGT
>NC_055959.1:41000630-41010630 GCF_018492685.1 Alosa sapidissima | reverse complement strand
AATATTTTTAAGTAGTTGGGTTTTATAACTGCAACTCAAGACAGTTGGGTGTTATGGATAATTGTCTGACCACTCGCTGTAGAAACTAGGCTATATTATAGGATATACCTCATTCTCTGCAGCAACCTATGCCATACCTTTGAACACCGTTGCCTTCTCGTTTTTGCGCTGTCAAAAGATGCTATTAAATCCACTAGAAGCTAAACCAAGGAAGACACCAGGGTTAGCTAACGTATCTTCTAATTTAAACCTAATTTAACAGAAACTCAACACGGTTAACAGGTGCAACACTACTCGCCATTTCTGCATCTTGAAATGAAACGATAGGCCTAATTTATAACTGGCGGAATCATTTGAGCAGTTCTAGAATATGACCATGGGGCAGACTACTTTACGACCATACAGGCGTCTTTTAGCGCGGATTGCAATCCTCTTTAAAGCCGCCAGGGTTATACGATAAATTATTGAGGAATGCGATCGTCGAGGTGCCCTGCCCCAACATTACATGACACATTACACTCAACGAGAATCGCCATCATCATCCAAAAGTTGATGTCAATAGACCAAAAATAGTTGGAAAGCCTACAGAAACTACAGATAATTAATGTGACAATCACATTATTAAAAGTAGACTTGGAGCAATGATTTACTGAAGAACTATTTTTTGTGGAGGATGCTTCAGGTAGTTCGCTGCCCCACCTGCCCATATGGACCGCACGCTCCTGAGAAGAAGCGTAGGCTGTGTTCTTTCCGTGCATCAATGTAGACAATTTCTTACTATCGCGAACTCTTGTCAGGGGAGGTCATTCATTTTGGGTGTCACCTATGACTTAAACAGATAGCCTTCTATGCCACCCGATGTAGGCTACTATTATTGTTACAGTTTTTAATCAATGCAACTAACATTATGTGTAAAGCGACGCAATATAAACCGTAGCCTATGCAATTTATTATCCCGTCTGTTATGACATGTACAACAATGTTTTTCACAATTTGCGACGGAAGGTAATAATAATATCAAAAATAATAATATCACTGTCATCATTGCGAACTGTTGAGTAAGGGGGTCAGTCTGTTTGTGACGCACAGACAGCCTTTTAGCCTATTTTGCTTAGGCCTCACTTTTAACGACAGTAGGTTGTGAGTGTATGTTGACAAAAAATAACCATACAATTAAAATAGTCAACTTAAAAAACTTTGCTATAAAATATTATTAATTTATAGCACAAAACCATAACCAATAGGCCTACCAGAACCTCGCATATTAGCGTCATGATTTGTGTGCGTCTATTTGGCAAGGCCACTAGCTGTCATGGATGCGTTGTTGCTAAAGGAAGGCAGGTGTCAAAAGTTAAAAAATAAATGGAGATGGGAAGCTGTTGGAAACGGGGGAGAACTAACAAGCCATGGTGTAAAGAAATTAAAGTGCCAGGGGTTTGCTTTTGTGTGGTTCGCTGCAAGAAAATTGTTTATGGATGCAATAGGAAAACGTTTTAGCACGCCACCAATCAGAAGACCGCCATAAGGTTAACGTTTGTGCACTTCAGGACATCTTACCTACCTGGTGCAACTAGCCACCACGACAGAGGTAGGCTACGTTTATCTATGGCTGACCGTTTTTACGTTTAGAAAGTAGGCTACGCATGTTCTTTCATAGCGCAACACGACCTGTCCCTCACCATATCGCAACCTCTTGTCAACCTTATACAATCTGTTGCTGAAGACAAAAGCACCGTGTCCAGATTGTCGTTATCTTGGAAAACTGAGTTGTCAAAAACTGAGTTGTCAAAATTACCATGTTTTCATTAAATGCGGATGAGGCAACAAATGAAAATATGAACAATATCTAGAATGTTCTGGTTCGTTACTTTGATGAGGAAATGGGAAGTCTTGCAAACTTGATTTTATAGATTTTACTTGGTGTTGAATTGCATATTAACAAGAAAAAAATCTCCCCTTTAAACACTTTTGGCCTGAAGTAATTAAATAAGAGTGTGTTAAAGCCTTTCTACAATATTGCTGCAGTAGAAAAGAACAGCAATGGCTAATCAGCAATGGTCAGGGATGGTACTAAAATATATTTTTGTTCATCAGGAAAACTCTATCTCAATCAAGAACACTCTCAATTTGCCTTATTCACATGGCGGCCATTGGCGGCTAAAACGAGGCTACAGGGTACACAAACCATAGGATTGTTATGTTCTATGCATTCACCTGTAGGTGGCATTAATTATATAGTAAGTGTACCATGTAGCCTCGTTTTGGTTTAAACAATGGCCGCCGTGTGAATAAGGCGAATACTCCCTTTACTTTGCTGTTTGCATCTTTTTGTACATTAAAAACCAATAGGTCGCGACCGCAAAAGGGGTGCTATCTCTATAGGTAGATAAGAACAACGTATGACTTATGGCCTGAAAAAAGTTCAGTCAAACAATTTTTTTTCACTTTAATCCCTGACACACACACACACACACACACACTCACTCACTCACTCACTCACTCACTCACACACACACACTCATCACCATCCACAACATACCAGGTACACACACACTCCTCGCCATCACCATCCACAACATCCCAGGTACACACACACACAGATACAAACACACACACACTCTCACGCACACACACACATAGACACGGACAGAGTGTATGTGTGTTCAGTGCTGTGATGTTGTTTCCAAGGAGACAGCAGCATCGGCTTCAGCTCACTGACCCATGGAGACCTTCAGACAGGCCTTCCACTATCCGCTCAGTGTATGTGTGTGTGTGTCTGTGTGTGGGCATCGTTGGGTATTCAGACTCATTAAGATTTCATGGCTCTCTGTCATGAATCTTATTTTTAGGTTTGTTGTGAATAAAGTTTATTTATAAAGCACATTTAAACGACATACGTCTGTATCATATAATCATATATTTATAAATAAAGTTTATTTATAAAGCACATTTAAACAACACACGTCTCTATGGCTCTATCAGTCTGACGGACAGACGTGGCCCTGACACCTGACGCCTTGTCATCTGACGTCGGACCTGACGCTCACACATCAGGGGGCGTGTGCTAATGAACACAGTGCTTCCATGCTGAGACCACTTCCTCTCTTTAACACACACACACACACAAACACATGCATAGTCAGACTTGACAGACAGACTTGTTCTGTCAAACGCAAACAAGCGCACGCTTTCTCAAACACAAAGGCACATAAGCACTGTTTCAAATACACACACACACACACATATACACATACACAAAGACATCCTGCAATGCGACAGCATGAATTTTTCATCAATCAGCATCTTTCTGCATGGAGCAGATGTTGATTTCTACTGTTTCTGCCAGTACTGTGTGTGTGTGTGTGTGTGTGTGTGTGTGTGTGTGTGCGCACGTGTGCGTTCTCAGAGAGGATCCACTGAATCGGAATTCTCTTTATTTTCAGTCATTCCTCTTTAAGAGATAAAGCCAAAATATTTAGGTTTTAGATTTCTCATTATATCTTTGGTTAGGTTCTAGATTTCTCATTAGATCTTTGGTTAGGTTCTAGATTTCTCAGTAGACGTTTTAGTACACTCGATACTCGTGTGGTGTGTGTGTGCTCGCAGGTTTGATAATCTCCCTATGTGTATTCAGAACAGTGTCTGGTGTGAGCTTGCATGATGAATTCACATTAACTTTTCGAACACACACACACACACACACACACACACGGTCTCATACACACAGAGATAAAGGTCACACAGTGTTTGTGCTGAGAGAGAGTTGGAAAGGAAAGTGTGTGTGTGTTTTTCCTAGTTGCAGAGGGTTGATCGGCCGCATGCTATTGGTCAGTTAACCACATTACTATGAGACGGTGTTCCACAAATGTTCAGTCAGTATGGAGGTGTTTTCACAGCAACGTAAACGTCTAGGTGCTACAGTGGGTCCCAGTTAAATTTGGACGGGTTCCTTCAGGAATCACGCACCCCATTTTCTCAGCAGAAATGGCACAAACTGCAGTTGACACAAACAACCACAAGGTGTCACTTTGGAGTTCTGCCACTACTATTTTTGATGCGACTTGACTTACTGCTTCCATGATGCATTTTCCAAGTCAGTAGAACAATCAGAGAAAGCTGAGCCATTACCAAACATATATGATAATACAATAGCGTGAGTTTATATATCTTATACCCTATTTGTCACGGTTACTTATAGATTTGATAGTGTAACGATAAGCGCATGAGACTTTCAGCGGGGGCACGGGAACTTAAATTGATCACGGTAGTTTAAGCTTACACTTGACAAAACATTATAATATGAAAATGTAGATGCAATTGTTGTGTGGAAAGTGCTGTTGAGATTGGAGTCATATTCAAAATAATGCAAAAAATAAATCCGCAGATAAAACTAATTATCCTCATTCATTGCAACCGCAGCATGCCTGCTTGCCGACGTTTAAACGAAAAAGATATCAAAGCACCTTTTGTGTTTGAATGTAGCACGAATTTAAACAGCTTGACAAATGATTTAGCTAATTGATTATAGCCTGTACAGCAATTGTTGAACATTTACCTGTACAAGTACATTGTTAGCCTACAGACCGATTTCCATAGTGCACATCTTATCAACAATTTGAATGTCGTGTGTGTTTCTGCATTGACAAATACCGTTCAGCACAATGATTCATGCCCAATTAATTTCCCCTGTTAAAGTGTTCGCCTTTGTTACACTATTTGGTTTCATGATGTAGGCCTAGCCTATGATAAACACCATATGGCCAAATATGTGACTCAGCTAATGTTATAGGCTATACAATTTCCCCTCTTAAAGACAAGCTGGTGTAGCTTATTAGACTAGGCTACTATTAAAATGCACCGACGGTAGCCTTGGCTATGTGTAGCCTAAAGTAAGCTATCGCATGATTTCATGCACGTAAGTTCATGCATCTGTCAAGTTCGTACAGGGCCTCGCACCCCTTGCGACGGCCCTGCAGCTCCTCCTAAGACAGCGAGGAAAAAGTTAAAATACGCAATAAACCCAGGAAAAGTTGACAGGTTTGTTTCGGTCCCAGTGATTATTTGTGAAATTGTGCAAACGACAGCCTTTTCAAGGCATTTCAAGGAAGGAGTCGTAGCATGCAAGCTCCCAAATTGACCCAGTAGACAGAAGGCATCAATAGCCTTAATTGTTGGGACTGGGGAGGGTCATGCGTTTTTTCTCAATCATTTTGGAGGGTCATAGAAAAATGTCTTGCTGGCGAGGGAGGGTCACGTCTTTTTTGACTAACGCTCCCAAAACTCCTCCGGTAGCCCCTTAAATAAATAACGAACAGTCCCTAATTGATTAATAGCCTGTAGGCCTACACCAGCAATTGTTGAACATTTACCTGTACAGGACATTGACAGTAGGCCAGCCTAACAAGCAGATGTTGCAAAAAAGACGCAATTAATCAGAAATAAATAATGTAATCTGCATCGCTTTATTTAACAAACTGCAAGCAACAAGAGGGTTGAGTTCACTGTGAGGCCAAACCCAAGAGCAGAGCCTATCTGCTAAGGCACTCGATAGGCTATAACGAGCTGTGTGCGCCTGGAAAGACAATAAGATGCTTTCTGAATAGCACAGCGAAGACGGCTCTGGTCATCCCATACCCTCCCCCCACTTCCTGTAGCCTACCATTATGACTTTGCCGTTTTGGGACATTAAGCTTTTTCATGTTAAGCCCCCCTCCCCCACCCCCTTCTTTCACAAGCAGTGGGGGAGCGCGGGGCACAAAGTAACACTTTTGGTAGACAAAGGAGGGTTCTCCGCGCTTCTGTTGTTTGGCCACAATCCGGTGCAACCAGGCCAGGACAGATATTTTAGAGCAGGGTTGTCAAACTCATTTTCATAGAGGGCCACATCATTGAATTTATAGGTTACTGAGGGCCACATAATCGGCGAACATGTGCATGGTGCAACCATGAAATCGGGATTGCAGTATGGCTTATTCAAAATTGGTGTGTAATGGTCCTAACCACTTTAAAACAGTGTGGCTGAAATAAAAAACAAACAGCCTACAACAGTAACATTTTCAAATGCAACTTCTAGGCCTACAGTATTAGTTAACAACTGATCAATATGCATTCATGGACTGACATTGATGAGAATAAACGCAGTCAATAATGTGCATAACAATGTCCATAACACATATCACCACTAAAATTAACTGTGGCTAAGAAAGGTACTGTGTGTGTGTGTGTGTGTGTGAGAGAGAGAGAGAGAGAGCTATAGTACGTACACCCACCCACCCCCACCCCCGCAAAAACAAATTCACGCATGTACAATATTTGTCCGTTTCCCGGTTTTAGGTCTGTGCATTGCAAAAAAAGTAGCCTACATAGCATAACAATATCCACATGCAATAATACAACAACAATGTCTACGATGACCTATTAATTTGGACAAATTGATACAGCCCTATAGCTAAAGTTACCTTTAGTTTTGTTCTAGCGTACCGTGACGTCTGGCTTTAAACAGCTGTAATCTAACGTTCTGACAAGCACACCAATTGCCTACCTTGTTCTTGCCCATCTGGAATAACTCCTCTAGCTTTGCTGTCTCCATCCTTTCTGTTTTCGTTGTTTAAACTTGTGATATCCATAACTAGTGAATTAGCCCAACATTGTGTGCTGATAACCATATATAGATAGCCGAGTAAAAGAAAACAACAAGTAGCCTAGTTATGTGCCTGCTTGCGTATTCTGTCTTTAAAGTTTAATAATGTTCTGCACCTTTTACTAAAGAATAAAGAAAATTAAGAAGACATCTGAGCTGCACCGGCGTCTCTCCTTCTCTCTAACACTTTTTGGCTTTGGCTAAATATTTCTAAAATCATTTGAGTTTCACTAGTCACATGTTTTAACAAGCAACACTTCTTATTGAACTAATAACAGACGTGTGTCGAAAATTGACTTTATTTTCCATACGGAGAAATAACATATGCAGAGTCTAACCAAGGTCAATCTTGCCAAAAAAGCCCTCAAACCTGAAAACACATGAGGCAAAAGTGCAAAAAAATCACTAAACTAACACGCGCATATTTTTGTATTGCAATCATTGTAGCCTACAGTTGTAACAGCGCGTAACAGTCGTTTTACTCCCGTATGCGCATAAACAAGTATTGCCAGGAGCAACACCTTGCAAAAAATGATAACAATAGGCCTAGGCCTTCATATGGCTCTGCTCCTGCCTAGATTCGAACTCAGAACTGCCTGAAAGTTGCAGACCTGTTCTGGATATACGTGCATTAACCCACTCGACCGTCAAACAACGCTATCTGCTTCGAGTAGCCTATTGGGTAGGAATGTAGCCTACACTGGTTGCTGTGGCACAGTCTTGAGTGACCGAATTCGTTTTCCTTTGTCATATGAATGCTGTCATTTTGTTAACATTACTGTTAAGGAGATGCTGTAGGCAAAGGCTATATTTCAACCTCGTTAGTGTAGTAAAAACAAATCAGAACTATTCACAAGGTTTCTGGGCAGCATATTTATGTTCTGTTAGCAAGCGAACTTCTCATGACTACCGACAAAGTAGCCTACTGCCAGCTGACGAAGCTCTCATTTTAAAACATTACTGAGAGACAGGCACTGTACAATCAAGAAATCTTGCCACTGAATCCAAAACTATGTTTAACATTATGTACAAAGCTTAGGCTACAGTGGACTAGCATGTTGCAGGGGCTGCTAAAAACACAAAGAAACACACTGAAAACTCGGCCAATCACAGCCCTTGCTGTCGAATGGGCCGTCCGGTTCGACCGTGGAACGCCACAGCAGACTATGCTGCCCCCAAGCGGCTGCAGTTGTACTTACATTTCACCCAGCTGCGTGAATCACCTTGATCTTAATAACTGTCTTGTAGGCTAAAAATGAACACCGTTTTGAAACATGTAGTCAACTCATAGCAGGAGCTAGCTCATCTTCATAGCAGGAGCTAGCTCATCTCTTATAACAATTGTAACCCATAGCAGGAGCTAGCTTATCTCATAGCAGGAGCTAGCTCATCTTCATAGCAGGAGCTAGCTCATCTTCATCGCAGGAGCTAGCTTATCTTCATCGCAGGAGCTAGCTCATCTTCATAGCAGGAGCTAGTTTATCTCTTATAACAATTGTGACCCATAGCAGGAGCTAGCTTATCTCATAGCAGGAGCTAGCTCATCTTCATCGCAGGAGCTAGCTTATCTTCATCGCAGGAGCTAGCTCATCTTCATAGCAGGAGCTAGTTTATCTCTTATAACAATTGTGACCCATAGCAGGAGCTAGCTTATCTCATAGCAGGAGCTAGCTCATCTTCATCACAGGAGCTAGCTTATCTTCATCGCAGGAGCTAGCTCATCTTCATAGCAGGAACTAGCTCATCTCTTATAACAATCGTGACCCATAGCAGGAGCTAGCTTATCTCATAGCAGGAGCTAGTTTATCCCATAGCAGGAGCTAGCTCATCTTCATAGCAGGAGCTAGCTTATCCCATAGCAGGAGCTAGCTTATCAAGCTAGCTCATCTCATAGCAGGAGCTAGTTTATCTCATAGCAGGAGCTAGCTCATCTTCATAGCAGGAGCTAGCTTATCTCATAGCAGGAGCTAGCTCATCTTCATAGCAGGAGCTAGCTCATCTCTTAGCAGGAGCTAGCTCATCTCTTATAACAATTGTGACCCATAGCAGGAGCTAGCTTATCTCATAGCAGGAGCTAGCTCATCTCTTATAACAATTGTGACCCAGCGGGGTTAGTTGTAACGCCACTCATACTCATACAATGATGTTGCAATACCAAAATATGTGTGTGTGTGTGTGTGTGTGTGCGTGTGTGTGTGTGCGTGTGTGTGCCTATGAGTGTTAGTTTAGTTTGTTTTTGTGCTGTTTTGCATTTTTACCTCATGTTTTTTCAGGTTTGAGGGCTTTTCTCTTGTCTGACCTTGGTTCGACTCTTTGCTTCCATTGGCGCATATTGCTCATCTTATTTCTCCATATGGAAAATAAAGTAAATTTTTGACACACGTCTGTTGTTAATTCATGACTTATGTATCATAAATAGTCTGATCCTATCCCATCATATACATTCAGATGCATGTATTGAATTAAGCCAGCCCTAGGCTATATTAAAAGCATAAGATGTTCCGTTTGCTTCGGGATTTAGGCCTACCGGTAATTGTTTGATTATAGTGCTTAATGTTGGGACTGTCGCAGGAGACGTACTGTAGGCCTATCAGCCATCAAAATGAAAGCTCATCAGGGGGTAATATTGTGGAAACAGCTGAAAAAACGTTAAACATACACATAAACCTGCTCTCAAGTCCCACCTGGTGGTTGTTTGGGTCATTGCAGCTTCACTGGGGAAATATAAATAAAAGACGCGTGATTCATGCGTGAGGCCATGTGATAATCACACGTGAAGCCGGACAATTCAAAGTAGTACCCACTGTACATACCGTACCATTCAAATTCATATTGTGCATACCGTACCATATCAGATTCATATCCTACATACCCTGGAAATCCAGAGAACTTGCGAAAGCCCAATTTGAATTTGCTCAGCGAGTCACTCTGGCAACCAGTAATGATGCTCATTACCCATGCTCTTGGAGCCGAGCTGCACCAATCACATCGGAGTATCTGATATATGCGAGGCCAGAGGCGAACTAAACAGATGACAGTGAGATTTTCAAATGGGCTGCAACGTCGAAGTCCGCATCGAAATCTGGAATCAGTTAGTAAACATTGGCATGCAGTGATATTTTCAAATGCATGCAGATAGATAGATAGATAGATAGATAGATACTATAGATAGATAGGTAGATAGATAGATACTTTAGATAGATAGATAGATAGATACTATAGATAGATAGATAGATACTTTAGATAGATAGATAGATAGATACTTTAGATAGATAGATAGATAGATAGATACTATAGATAGATAGATACTTTAGATAGATAGATACTTTAGATAGATAGATAGATAGATAGATAGATAGA
>NC_055959.1:40958130-40998130 GCF_018492685.1 Alosa sapidissima | reverse complement strand
GCTGTGTGTGTGTGTGTGTGTGTGTGTGTGTGTGAGGATCAGAAACACTGCTGTGTGTGTGTGTGTGTGTGTGTGAGGAACAGAAACACTGCTGTGTGTGTGTGTGAGGAAGAGAAACACTGCTGTTTGTGTGTGTGAGGAAGAGAAACACTGCTGTGTGTGTGTGTGTGTGTGAGGAACAGAAACACTGCTGTGTGTGTGTGTGTGTGTGTGAGGAACAGAAACACTGCTGTGTTTCGCACCAACTGCGCTGCAACGATTGGAGCAAAAGTGTCGAGTGCGTGACTCTTGAAAGTTGTGACTCACAGGATAGGATTTGTGTACCTGTAAAAAGGATTTGTGAACCCGTAGCCCCTATTTTGTGTTAACAAGATATAAAAAAATATGTACAACTTCAACTTTACTGTTACACATTTATGACTTTAGTGTGCACATGCAAAATCTGCAGTTAAATGTGCTCGCCACTTTTGCACCCAATATACCTTCATATGCGTGTAGAGTTCTGTGAGCAGTCTGTGTATGTAAATGTCATTTCCTCACATGTGCTACCCAATGCTGCCATCTAGTGGACACCAGCGGTGCTGCATGTTTATTTTCCTATTTCCCATTGCCAGGGCCCGTATTCACAAAGAATTTTAAGGCTAAAAGTAGGTCCTAAGTGGCGAATTTAGGAGCAACTCCTAAAAATAATGGGTGTGTCACTCCTAACTTTAGGACTCCTAATTTTTTTCACTAAAAGTAATTCACGAAGCATTTTAAACCTAAAAGTAGCACCTAAGTCTGGGACAGCCTAAAAGAAGTCGAGAGGACTCCTAACTCACTAAGACCTATTCACAAACAGCTTTTTGTGGCATTTCATGTTGCAATGTTTTGAAATGGGTATGCGCAACAGGAGCTTCTAATCGTGAGGGAACAATTTTGCATTGTAGGCATAAAAGGGATGCAATAACGCCACCAACAACAACCAAAACTACTCAGTCTCAACATGTAAATTAAATGTAACGTTGAATTGTGAATCAAATTAAAATGTTCTCCTCTTTGCAAACGTAGGCATATGGTGACAGATTAATTTAATAATGTTGCAAAGATAGCCTAGCCTACTGCATCAATCCGTAGGCCTATGTTTTATTAGGCTACTAGGCTATTTGTTTTGCCTTACTCTTTATTAATTTAGGCTAGGCCTTTTTATTCAGTTATTAATCATCTTCCGTCCTTCACATTACTTGTGTATCGCACACATTCTCCGACCTGTCACCTGTCACTCATCATCGGAAGGGAGGTGTTTAGAATTCCCGCGTTACAATCGTCAGCCAATCAAGGTGGTCACTTCAGTCAAGCTCTTGCATGAGTAATGACATCATCCATAGCAACGAAGACTCACTCTTAGTTTAGGAGTTGTCATTTTTCCTTACTAAGAGTAGGTCTGAAAGGCTTTGTGAATAACTTTTAAGAGAAAACTCCTAGCTAAAATCTTTTAGTGCGATTTAGGAGTACTCCTAGTGGTAAGATAAAAGGCTTTGTGAATACGGCACCCTGGTGTGTAGACAGATAGATAGATAGATAGATAGATACTTTATTGATCCCCAGGGGAAATTCAAGGTTGGTGTGTGTGTGTGTGTGTGCACCTGGTGTGTGTGTGTGTGTGTTCTGTGTATTTCTCCATCTCTCTAGCTGCTTTGTTCTGCTCTTTACTCCAGTGTCTATGTACCCTACACACACACACACACACACACACACACACACACACACACACACACACACCAGGCGCACACACACACACACACATACAGTACACACACACACATACACACACACGCACACACAATCAAGGAGCACATGACATTACACTCACAGTGCTCCAAACAGCCAGTTGAAAATGTGTGTGTTTGCAGTATTACATGAGAAGCCACAAAGGTACAACACACACTCACACACACAACACAGTCCCTCACATACACTCTCTAGAGTGCGGTTCGGGACGCAAATTTCTGTCCGAACCCGGCCCACGTCCGACAGAGTTGCGTCCGAACCCGACCCGAACCCGACAGGCATTTTCATTTTTATGTCCGAACCCGACCCGAGCCCGACGCAGATGATGCCTCAGTTATTCCCATGCTAGTGATTAAACGTTCACGTTTGTGGATAGCCTGTCTTTAGCCCATTAAACGGAACAAACAAATGGAAATTCCGGAAATGGAATCAGATGAGCGTGAACGCACGCAGGTCACACACAGCGCACATTAACACAAGAGGCCCAAGCAAGCATAGCCTATTGAAATAGAATTCTAGTCTTACCATTGACGAAAAGTCTTGAAATGAACTGCAACAGTCTTTGAAACTACAGTGCCTCTGTCACTAATCCATATGCAGCATCGACGTTAATTGGGGCCACTCGAGGAAATCCTCATCCAGTTGAACGAGACGACCTTATAGCCTACCGGTAGCCTATGTCTTTACCAGTATGTAACGCAAATAATCTTAAAATCTCCTGATAGGCTAACAACTTTTTTTTAATGTCACCCAAGACATGCTGCCTGAAATGCACATGCGTTGTCACGGCTACATAAACAAATCTTGCACACAGGAAGAAAGCTGTTAGGTCTTTTTTATTTTATTCTCAAAAAACAAACGTTTGCATCATGTAAAGCAGATCTGTTGGTTACCCAACATAATAAGCTATTTTAAATGTAAAGCTTCCAATGCATATCGCCCCCATGTGTCCGAACCCGAACCGAACCTGACTATAATTTCTAAATATTTGTCCGATCCCGACCCGTCGGGACCCGTCGGGCTCGGGTCGGGTTGCCACACTCTAACCATACCTGTCAACACTCCCGTTTTTCCCGGGTTTCTCCCGTATTTCAAGGTCATCTCCCAGCACCCTCCCATTTTGTTATTTCTCCCGGAAAACTCCCGTAATTTGCATGGCCATCAAACTTCATTTTAAAATCATTGATCCATTCAGGTTGCCAGATTGTGTATGAAATACACCCTACACATACACGATCACTTAGTTTCAATTTCAACCGTTTTGTCATAGGCTAAAACCTGGCAACCCAAAACCCAAATAAGGAATGGCCTACTCCAGAACTAGCTGTTGTGAAATTGTTGGGAATTTAATTGATTAACACATCACATAAACTGTTACTGAGTGTTGTTGATACACTGAACTTGTGCCCTCGGAACCAAATCTGACAGCAAGCAGCTTTGGAGTTTTGGAAGTAGGCTGCAGGCAGGCAGCTGGTGGATACATAACTGGCATGCGTAAGGTAATGGTAATGGTAAAAGCAACGACCCAAATGCAGTGTTGAAACACGTGTATGAAACGTATTACATATGCAAACACAGATCCGGCATAAACACAGAGACCAAATTCCTTGTGTACACTTGGCCTACAAACCTGATTTACTTTACATACATACAGACAGACAAACACACACACACACAGAGGGAGAGAGAGAGAGAGAGAGAGAGAGAGTGTGTGTGTGATTATGTTAAATGTGTACTACTGTCACGAGAATCTGAAGTGTGTGTGTGTGTGATTAAATGTGTACTACTGTCACAAGGATTTTGTGTGTTTATGTTTTGTAAGACATCTGTGTGTGTGTGCGCGCAGAAATTTGGCCATCGGGATTGGCATCCAGAATTTCCCAGAAGGCCTTGCAGTGAGCTTGCCTCTGAGGGGCTCGGGAGTTTCCACCTGGAGGAGTTTCTGGTGAGACACACACACACACACTTACACACTAAAGCAAGAGGCTACACTGAGATTCTGAAGGAAAAGATCAGGCAGTGTGCCAAGAGACCTGCCCCAATAGGCATCACTGGACCACGTCACGTCTTATCAAATGCTGACAGCTGTGTGACGAGTGACGTTTTTTGCCTCAAAAATAAAGCTAAAATAAAACTCTGTAGTCACAAAATGAATTGTGTTGGTATGAATATATGTTGTAGTATGTGATTCCTACAGTGTAAAAAAAATATACTAACGTTTTGGAAACATTGAAAATTATTTGAATAGACTAAGAAAGCCATCACTGGTGATTACTATTATATGGTTAGATTGATTTGTTTAGATGCAGAGCAATTGCTGCCTTGACAACACTACTTCATGGCTTCAGTACTCTGTTGTTGCCTTGACAACACTACGTCATGGCTTCAGTACTCTGTTGTTGCCTTGACAACGCTACGTCATGGCTTCAGTTCTCTATATTTTGCATTTACAACGCTACATCATGGCTTCAGTACTCTATTGTTGCCTTGACAACACTACGTCATGGCTTCAGTACTCTATTGTTGCCTTGACTACGCTACGTCATGGCTTCAGTACTCTATTGTTGCCTTGACAATGCTACGTCATGGCTTTACTCTATAGGTAAACAGTTTTATTTTTACAAGTAATTAAGGAACCTGTAAAGTGAGAAAGGAACCTGTACAGTAATAAAGGAACCTGTAAAGTGAGAAAGGAACCTGTACAGTAATAAAGGAACCTGTACAGCAGTGGTTCTCAAACTTTTTCTTACATTCCCCACTTTAATCAAGGGGGCATTCTCGAGCCCCACCTGTCCCTCATCGCGTTAAGAAAGTGGTAGGTCAAGCTTAAAATTGTCAAATTTATTGAAATAAGGACAAGTTCTAAATGTATCCTCTTCAACAGAGTTAAAATAAGCTGGTGCTGCAGATATAATAATAAATAAATACATAACACACATATTTCTGTTTTCCAGCAACATATTAGGAAGCATAGGCCATTTTACAGCATTGTACTATATGTTCAATGAAATACCAACATGCTGCATTAAATGGATCCATAATCCAGTCATACTGAGCACTGCTGGTTGGGAAATATTTTTGAAATAAACTTTGCAGGGATGTGATGTAGGCCTACTGTTTAACACATGGGATCACAAGAGCCTCCCAGTCAGACGTTTCAGCGATTTCGCTTAGAAATCTCGAAGGCATAATA
The DNA here is from genome assembly GCF_018492685.1 of Alosa sapidissima. Taxonomy (NCBI): domain Eukaryota; kingdom Metazoa; phylum Chordata; class Actinopteri; order Clupeiformes; family Clupeidae; genus Alosa; species Alosa sapidissima. The sequence continues at coordinate 40,993,167 of NC_055959.1, read as the reverse complement.
CTGTCGCGATCGAGGCGCCTGTCCCATACTCAAGTTTTTTTGGTGAATGCAGTAATCTTACTTTTGCTAGGTGAGGTAGGTGCTTGTTTTTGCCTTGTAACTGGACATTTAACTCAAATGTATCGCTAAGATATATCAAATATATCGTTAAGATATGCCAGCTTCGTCAAGAAATGTTCATTAGTGAACGTGCTTGCAGATTCAAACATGCGCTCTTCCTCCAAGAAGAGGCGACTCGGAGCTCAAACACGCACGACAGCACTTTACCTCGGGAAAGCCACCTTGCCCCGCTGTGAAACAGTACAGCCTTTTGGTCAGCTACCATCTCTTCGCAAAGTGCGGAGAATAGACGCGCTTTTAAGGGCCGGGTTTTGATGAAATTCACCACTCTCACAACAACGTTCAAAATCTCATGTAGGTCGGGACTAACTAAGCTGCCTTGACACGAGCGCTTCCCTGTGAATAACACAGTGCGTCCATTGCGCATCGGGTGTTACCTGGGCCCAGACAACAGATAAAGTAAATAAATAAATAAACTCCTGTTTTTCACGTCAGTTCGCGCCCCACCTGGCATGTCACCTACAGTTTGAGAAACGCTGCTGTACAGTAATAAAGGAACCTGTACAGTAATAAAGGAACGTGTACAGTAATAAAGGAACCTGTACAGTAATAAAGGAACCTGTACAGTAATAAAGGAACCTGTACAGTAATAAAGGAACGTGTAAAGTGATGTCTGAGATGTCTGATCTCCATTTCCCTGCCCAGGTACGGGCAGTTGAGCGGGATGGTGGAGCCGGTAGCGGGCTTGCTAGGCGCGTTTGCGGTGGTGCTGGCGGAGCCGTTGCTGCCCTACGCTCTGGCGTTCGCTGCCGGGGCCATGGTGTACGTGGTGGTGGATGACATCATTCCTGAGGCGCAGGTCAGGTGAGTTCTGTTTCTCTGGACAACGGAGCGCCTTCCCACGCACACACACTCATACACACTCATACACACACACACACTCATACACACACACACACACACACACACACTCATATACACACACACTCATACACACACACTCATACACACACACATACACACACTCATACACACACTCACACTCATACACACACACACAAATACACTCATACACATACTCATACACACACTCATACACATACACACACACACACACACTCACACACTCATACACGCACACACACACTCACACTCATACACACTCACATACACACACACACACTCATACACACACACACACACTCATACACACTAGGGGTGTAACGGTACACAGAAGTCACGGTTCGGTTCATACCTCGGTTCGGACATCACGGTTCGGTACGAGTTCGGTACAATGGAGGGAAAAGCAAAACCAAAAATGCAGAAAGCAATTTTTTTTATTGTGCATGTATCAGGCTGTACCACCTAGTGTCATACAGTCCCTGAGCTATCTGCAACAGCCTGAAGTGTGTAAGATGTAGGCTAAACAGTACAATAAGTACCCAGACTAATAAGACAATCAGCTATAAAACTTAAAATAGGCCTACAGCATCTCTTATTTCTGAAAGTGCAAATTACATAGAATAATGATTTTTAAAAATCCACTTAAGCAAGACCTTCAACATCTGTGTTTAGTTGTATATGGAAGGGTCTACAATTTGCCTCAATATTTTTCAGTGTGTGTAGAGAAATAATCTAGCCTACTAACTGTGAAAATATCACACTATTTTGCCTTCTTTTAAAAAACGAAATTGCTCCTTTCATTTCATAAACAGACTACAACTAGAAGTCACATGACTTTGCCCTTCGACGTTAACTCACCGTAGCATGGTTTGTTTATTAGCCTGGTTAGCGTTGACACTTACTGTCTATGCACTTAACACTACCAGCTCCTCATGTGAGAAGTTACAAGTTACCCCAACATAAAAGTAATTACCACGCGATTTACATGGCTTTCTGTCATTACGAAATCATTTAATTTAAGCCATAGGTTTTGGCTCTATTTGTATGTGTATCCAAAGGCTGGTGAAGCGCAGGGTAATTTTTTTTTTTTTTTTTCTCATTTCGGTGATTGGTAGCCTACATCATCTGGGTGATTGCTTCGAACATGTGTAGCATATATTTCCACTCACATACCCAACAACTGCTGAACAACGCCGACACACAGTTTCTTATCCACCACTCTCTCGCCTGTACTACTGTAACTGAAGTTCTCAAACTTGCGAAGAGACCAGCGGATCTTCTAATGTGTGTCGCCACCTTAGTGCTACTATCTCTGACTGACTGACTCGACCAACGACCTGACAAAAAAAACATAGGCGCCAATCAGAGCTTCAGAGCTAAGGCGAGGCTACAGATTAGCGTTAGGTATCGCTAAAGAACTCCCGTAACTCTCGCTACTTAACAGTAATTGCGCATGACATTAATTAATACGCACACGAGTTTTATGTTTTTTTATACCGTGTATTCTCCGTGTAAATTCATGCACCGAACCGTGACACCCGTACCGTTTCGGTTCAATACGAATACATGAACCGTTACACCCCTAATACACACACACACACACACACACACTCACTTACACACACACACTCATACACACTCATACACACACACACACACACACACTCATACACACACTCATACACGCACACACACATACACACACGCACACACACACACATACACACACACACACACATCCTCTCACCCCTGGAGCGCCTTCCTCATCACTCTCCCAGGAGAGCAACTCTACAGGTATTGGCCGTATTCCTGGTGTGAAGAGCACACGTGGCACCTGAATAGGGTTGGGCACTGAAACACGGTTCTAATATGGCACCGGTGCCGACACAAACGGTAGTAACTGCATCGAATAACAATGTGGATTTTGGTGCCTCATTACGGTGCTTAAATAGCGTTTTTTTTATTTATTTTTTTTATACGAGGCATCACTGCATGTCATGCGCCATCTCTAACGTCTGGCTCTGATAGCAACACATCCAGATACAGGTAGCTAACATATGATACACTGGATGTATAAACCAGAGGGGTGCACCACATAGACGAGTGGACAGTGTTTGACAGTTTGTGTGAGCCCAAGTAGCTTACTTTAAAGCGATATCGCGAGCTCCTGTCAAAATCTAGCAGTGGGCCTGCCTAATTACACACAAGCAAAAAGCTATGAAACAACATCAACAGTAGGCTAGCCTATACATTACACAATATCCTTGCTAATGCGCTAACTGACATTTATTTGAAATGTTATCAGCAAAGTTGTAAACTTTATTTCACGGTGTGTTAAACAACATAATTTAATGGCATGATATTAATCTTTCATGTGTATGAGGCCCATATAGCATCACAATGAATATGAAGATCATGTTAAAAGTTAGCTGGCAAAAACATAAATATGTAGGTTACATACCTGATGTCACTGAGCTGTCAAAGAGGCTACGAAACCATCTCCGTACGTTATCGCTAATTAAACTCAGCTGACTGGTGTTAGCGCATAGCCATAGTTGCTGTTAAAATACTAGGCTAGCGCTGGGAATCTAAACACTTCAACACCGACATGTAGCCTAAAATGTTCAAAACTACTGCGTGTTATGGGTTAAGACATGAAATGTCTTGAAGCATTTGGGAACACACTGAATTAACTGGAAAATAGAGTCCATGTTGGATTAGCTTGCTTGCAAATGCCTTTGTCCTTGACCTGGCAGTTTTATGGCAAGCGGTTTTAACATACATTATGGCAAACCGCCTAGACTGGGTAAACTTGAAAGCAGAGCTTACCATTGTGTGTGCATGCATGGCAAGCTGTTTTAACATTTAAATGTATTATTCGTAGGAGCAACGATATATTGATAGTAAATTGAATATAACAGTTCAATTTCATGTTCAAATTTGTCTTATCAATAAAAAAAAGCAATTCATGCTTTAGACCATTTTAATTTAAAACATTTTAAAAACAAAGTACCGGTTCAGGCACCGTTTCGGCACCGGCACCATTTTAAAAGTATCGATTTAGCACCGGTATCGGATAAAACCCAAACGATACCCAACCCTACGACCTGAAATCCTCATCAACGATGTGTGTGTGTAACTCTGACGTGTGCGTGTGTATCTGATGTGTCTGTACAATGACTGTATGCATAGATCTATGTAGTCATTTGGTGTGTATAACCTGTTAGTATATAACTCGTGTGTGTGTGTGTGTGTGTGTGTGTGTGTGTGTGTGTGTGTGTGTGTGTCTGTTACAGTGGCAACGGGAAGTTGGCCTCATGGACTTCTATCCTGGGTTTCATCGTGATGATGTCACTGGACGTGGGCCTGGGTTGAGGCCTCCCATTGGATAAAAAACTCTGCTGATGTCATTCGGCGTGAGGCACGTGATTGGTCAGCTGAGGGACCGGCCCCGGGGGGTTTTTGTTTTAATTTTTTATCTGAAATCTTGTGGGTTTGGGGCCGACGGGCTGGACAGAGGAGGACACTCCTCACATTCCTCGCACTTGAAGTGTGTGTGATCTGGAATCACTGCTGCAGGGGGGGACCATCTGCCATTGTGTTCTGTGTGAGTGTGAAAGAGGGTGTGTGTGTGTGTGTGTGAGAGGGGATATTTGTGTGTGTGTGCGTTTGTGAGAGAGGATGTGTGTGTGTGCGTGTGTGAGAGGATGTGTGTGTGTGTGTGTATATGAGTGTGTGAGAGGATGTGTGTGTGTGTGTGTGTGTGAGAGGATGTGTGTGTATGAGTGTGTATGTGTGAGGATGAGTGTGTGTGTGTGTATACGTGTGGATATGTAGTACAGACACAACTGAATAGAAGGCCAGAGTGATGTGATGATGATGTAATAAACAGAGGGTGTGTGTGTGTGTGTGTGTGAGAGAGGACGTGTGTGTCTGTGTGTGTGTGAGAGAGAGGATATTTGTGTGTGTTTGTGTGAGGATATTTGTGTGTGTGTGTTTGTGAGAGAGGGTGTGTGTGTGTGTGTGAATATGCGTGTGTGTGAGGATGTGTGTGTGTGTGAGGATGAGTGTGTGTACGTGTGGATATGTAGTACAGACACAACTGAATAGAAGGCCAGAGTGATGTGGTGATGATGATGATGATGTAATAAACAGCCATGATTGAGTATATTGTATATTTCCTGCTGAACACACACACAGATACACACACACAGATACACAGATACACTGATGAGCAGTGGGGAGGAGACTGATATGTGATACTACGCAGGTTCCATTGGTGCTGTGACCTGAATGGAGTGTGAGGTAGGGGGGGTGTGAGGTGTAGGGGGGGTGGGAGGTGTAGGAGTGTGAGGTGTAGGGGGGGTGGGAGGTGTAGGAGTGTGAGGTGTAGGGGGGGTGTGAGGTGTAGGTGTGTGAGGTGTATGGGGGGTGTGAGGTGTATGGGGGGGAAGTGTAGGAGTGTGAGGTGTATGGGGGGGAAGTGTAGGGGTGTGAGGTTTACTGCCGATAGTATACTGATTATAGATATTTGATCTGTAATCTGATGACATAATCCAGATGACATGTAATCCGTTACTACCCAACAATTTATGCAAGTCATACAGTGGTTGATTTCATAAAAACATTTGAACAATTCTCATAGGTTGCATCACCTCCTAACAGTGATCCCAAAAAGGCCTATGAGCCAGAAAGAATGACTAGCTTGCCATGGAACATACACGGTTCTGGATAACTAGCTAGCCAAGGAACATACAAAGGTTCTGGATAACTACACTAGCGTATGCACCACTGCAACGGTTCTTGAAAATAGCCAAATCTTGTCTGCCTCATTTAGAAATTGTAAGGGGCATAAATTTACATAGAAGACTACACAATGCCCATTACTACAGAGAACAGAGATGACAAAGCAACAGAGAAAATGATTTAGAAAATGTACTGCAAAACGTACTGTAATAAATGTTTTGTGTCACAAACTTTGTTGGGTGGTGGATCTTGGACAGACATGCAGAGAAGCAATGAGTTATGATAAGTCTTTACTTTCAAAAACACAGGATACAACAAATGCAGTTCTTCCGTTCAGTTCAGTTCAGTGGAAGCTCCCAGAGTCCCGAAAACAAAAGTTCACAGCCAGCAGTCCAATGACAACAAAAAGTCTTCAGTCAAAAATCAAAGTTCCAACAAAAGGTATTTCAGCACAGAAAATAGGCTTTTCAAATTCTCAAAAATGCAGGCAGAAGTCAAAATCAAAACAAGAGCTCAAGAATTAGTAGCACAGACAAAGAACGGGTACTCACACTGTGTCTCTCAGGAAAACTCAGCAAAGACTAAGAAAACCCAGGATCTTAAATAGGCTGGTACATCAACCCCAATTATCCAATCCTCCAATCACAGAAGGGTTTCCATTAACCAAAGAAAGGGGAGCAAGTAAACAAAACACACAAAGGCAGAATGGCGACATCTTGTGGGCAGGTAACTACATGGCAGGCACCAAAGTCTGTAGGACTTCACAGTTTTGATTTTCATTATAAAACATTTATTCACTAAAGTCTTGTCAACTAACCATTGGATGAAAAATGTTCTTTATGTCTATTCAGTTATATTTCTCGCAAACCATTTGTCACACCTCCAATTAGCCGTCTCAGGGATTCCTCTGCAGTCCGTGTGTCCTGCGTGGTTCGTGTCCTATGCGGTCTGTGTCCTGTCTAGTCCATGTCCTATGTAAGGATGTGCTGTGATAAACATTCCTAAAATCCATGGTTCAGCAAAACCCTGGAACAAAGAATGCTCAATTTGTACAGTCGTCAGGTGAGCCTGTGTGAGGTGCCGCCTCACTGTGCTGTTCCTAGCGGACAGACCTGGCACCGTTGTAGCCCATCTGCTTCAAGGCTTGATGTGTTATGCATTCAGAGACGCTCTTTTTGTAAGTGGCTTTGGATAAAAGCTGAATGAAAAAATGTGGCCTCTGCTCTGTATATGTCTGAATTCTGTATATCTTGAGGATGTGTGTGTGTGTGTATGAGTGTGTGTGTGGGCGATATCTGTATATGTCTGAATTCTGTATATCTTTGAACTTCAGCCAGGGGCCTCATGTATAAAGCTTGCGTACGCACAAAAATGCTGCGTACGCCATTTCTCACGCTCACGTCCGGATGTAGGAAGACTGACTTGAACGTGAGAATGTGCGGTCCTCCACGCAAACTTTATGTCTGGCGTACGCACATTTCTAATGTGTATCGTCAGTTGGCGACACTTAGAGGCAATGCAGCGCAACACCATTACATGATCGCGAGTCTAGGCCTTTATTTGCACAGTATATTGTGAAACGTGGGTTATTAAAAATGATAACACTTCGAAAATAGGCCTATGTTTCTAAATTTGGACATGCAACATGCGCAAATTCTACTAAGTTATGCAACAACCTATCTATGATGACAACTGTAGACTAAGAATTAAAAGGGAATGTGAAACATAGCCTACACAGCCCCGATATTTGGTTACGCGATTGTTGATGACTGGTTATCAAACATTTCAGATTCTGAAGAGCTTTCCACAAAACCTGTGATAAATGGGGTCGGCTTCACGCATTTGCCCATGCCTTAACATTTGCCGAGTGTTTTCCCTTCATATCTCCGATAGTTTTCATTTTAAAAGAAATACATATGGGACAGGATCATGCATGTGAATAGAAAGGCTGACTAATAAGTGTGAATATAAGATATTTCCCTGATTGACTGCATGGCTACTTTGACTTTCCTTGAGTAATCATTTGCATTATTGTCACACTTGTGTGCAAATATAGGGATATGATCCAATAATCGTAATGTTGTGGCGAGGTGGCCTGAATCAACTGAGTTCATTCCATTCGGGTGCACGATTCGTGGTACTTGGACACGATTTATTTAATGATTTTTTAATAAATGCAGTTATGTTGTCATGGTCCAAATGCATTCAACCCAGTTATGCGAACCCTGTCACCTACTTGCAGACTGACCAATAATTCTGCCACGGTCTCCTATAGCCTATAGCCACTGCCACGCTCTGCCACTACTGTTTTTGTTTTGTTATTAATTATTTACAGATGATAAAGACATAAGATTCTTGCCATTTCGTCAGATAAGCACTTCTACCTCGCATTCGCTGGAAATAAACTTTTTTATTCATTTGATGATTTCAATGATTAAACTTTGCAAATTGCAACAGGTTTGAGTATGAATGGATTCACAGATGAGTTTTCATTGTTATTAATATTGCGGGATAGGCCATTTTGTCTTCGCGGAGGTCTGCGCTCTCGAGTGGCCTCCTAGTGAGCATATTAAAATGAGCGTGATTGAGGGAGGAGAGAGGGTGGAGTGTAATGCTCGTGCATGTGCGCTTAGTTTCACGTTAAGTGGGATGTACAAAGAAAAGCTGCGTGGAATGCTGCGTACGCACAGTTTCATACATCAGGATTTTTTTGTGCGTACGCTACTTTTCAGGTTTGCGCATACGCAATGTTTTAGTATGAAATCCACGCAAGTCTTTGTACATGAGGCCCCAGGTCTGCAGACCTTAATGCAGGGAGTTGCTGCCATTTCATTGGCTGATAAGATATTTGCGTTAATAAGCAGTTAAACAAGTGTACCTAATAAAGTGACCTGTGAGTGTAAATGTCACTTAGAAATACTATATAACATTTCCCATTTCAGCTCAGATAAAAGCAGAGGATCACTTTGTCAGGCATTTCTTAATCTTCATCACTTATGGACCAGTCCCCATCATCTTCATCACTTGTAGACTTCATCACTTATGGACCCTAGTCCAGTCCAGTTCAGTCAGTGACCCACAGCGACTGGGACAGCAAGTGGAACATTCATAGACAGTAAAAGAAATGGACGAACAGACTCCGTCGTTTTCAATGGGAGGGCACTGAGTCAAATAGAACGATTTTTCAGTTGGTCCCCCCAGTACTGCGCAGACTCACACTTAACTTCGTGACGATAGCCATAGAACTGAATCTTGTAACTCATATGATAGATACACAGAAATTCTTCTCACACTTCCTTCGCCTTCAAAGTCATCAAAGTTAAACATTTATTTATGTATTATTATTAATATCTTCACAAGTGATACCAAGTCGTGTTAATGTTGAAGCTACCACACATGATCATCTTCAAAAAGTCATGCTAAAACAAAACAAAAAAGTTATAACAGTTAGCCTTGAAGCTAATCTTCTTTCCACTTTTCCGACCTACGGTCAATCCATCAAAAACCTCTGAAATGATTATCGTTTCTCGACATTCTTCTTACGGGAACCTAACATTACGTACAAGGTAGCCGAGTCTTGTTTTGCCTTTGTAGTGTTTATGTGGATTACACAGAAGCTACAATATCAGCACAGGATATATGTTATATGAAGTTATGGTATCCTAGAATGAATGGGCTTCTATGGGGGTTAGCAGAGAGGTGGTCCCTCCAGCCTACGTCGATTCTTCTACTTCCGGGAATTCGCCTGCCCCCTTGGGAACGTTGTGGTTGGCCAGCAACACGGCCATTTTTAATCCTGCCGTGTCTACAAGAGAAAAGTTGAGCACCAGGGGGCAGCATTGTTCCATGTGTGAGTGTACTGAGAGAGGGAGGAGATGAGACAGTATGCACACACACACAACTATGCATGAGTGTGCCAGTCAGTCTGTCTGTATTTGTGTGTGTGTGCGTGTGTGATATGTGTTGAACTCATCAGGGCACTGAGAGAATCTCTTTAATTCCCCCAGTAAATCTCACACACTCTTCTCCCCCTCCCTCCAGCTCATACTCAAAACACACACTCATAAATCACCTTTATAGGACAGGCAGCCTCATCAGCGTGTGTCTGTGTGTGTGTGTTTATGTGTGTGTGTGTATTTATGTGTGTCTTTTGGGGCAGACAGTCCTGGTCTGCTTTGCTAGTTAGTTTGCTACTTCAATCTTTTTCAGTGCCACTTAAGCCTGCTCAAGTTTCATATCCACTTTACTCTACACACACACACTCTACATACACACACTCCACACACACACTTTACACACACACACACACATACTCTACACACACACACACAGCATGTATCTGAGCTGGACGAGACTTTGGCAGTTCCAGCATTCACACAGTAAGAGGGAAAATATTGTTCTCATTCGCTCTCTCTCTCCCTCTCACATATTCTATCTCTACATTTCTCTCCCTCTCTCTCACATATTCTCCTTCTCCCTCCCTCTCTCTATCTCTCTCTCCATCATAATGTTTCTGTGTATTTGTTGCCCCAGGGCTGCCTTGTAGAGGGTGACAATTTTTCGGGACTCCCGCGGGTCACGGTATTCCCACGGGAGTCCTGCGGTACGGGAGTTAATTTCACTGTTGGTAACGTGATCGGGACGGGACGGGCAGAAATCAACGGGAGCGGACGGGAGGGGAACGGAGCCGGAGATTAAATTAAAACATGCGGTGAGTGCACCCAAAGATTGCAGGGCATTTCTAGAAAAGAGAACCACTTACAACTCACAATACGGTTGTTGATTGTCTACTGCTAGCCGCAGAGTAGCCTATCAGAGCAATACAAAGCAGCTGCCCTGTTCACAAGCCAATCAATCAGCGTCAGCGACTATACCGAAAACTGAATGTGTTTTCTATTGCCATATCAACGTGAGCTAATCGCTAACGTTATCTGAGATGCTAGTGTTTGTAACGGCAGGAATAAACACATATGGTAACAAAATCAGTCTAAACATGTTTAGCTTTACTCAACACATTAACACTATGATACAGTTTAATTGTCAAGTTGTATGGCTCACTGTGTTCAAAGTTGATCTTAACCCTTGTCACCTTGACTAGCCTATGTGGTGGCTGTTATGGGAAACTAGCTAATAAATGGCAATGCACTTTTGTGAGTTTTAAATCCGAAATAAGATGGAATGTGAGGAGACTGCTATTAACTTTAAAGAGGCCTATCTACAATTGAAACTCTCTAGCCTATGACGCAAATAAGCCTCATGTCCGGTCTATGGATGTGTGCTTTAGCCTATTGTTGACAGCAGGGGTTTTTTCGATTTAAAATGATACTTTCTAGATTTTAATGGGCCATGTTGAAGAGCTGATGTCCGTTATTGTTTGTGCAAATATAAACTGATTAATGTCCCTTGCATTTTGCAACTGTGGGGTCCATGGTAGGCGCCCGACAGAAATATTGTTTCTACAGCAGGGCACTCTCCAAATCAGACACAGGTAGCAGGCAAACAGCAGGGCACTTTCCAAATCAGACACAGGTAGCAGTAGAAATATTGTTTCATTTTGCGAGTGATATCCACGTTCTGGCGGTGTTCTAAGGGGCCGTTTATACGAGAACGATTGCGAAGGAAGACGTCAAAGTATTTGATCATAAGTGCCTTTCGTCTAAACGCGAATAAAAAAATGAAGACGAGACGCCACTTCTGCGTCTTCTCTTTTCATCGTCACCGTATAAACGTAGCCTGAATGTGCACAGAAGGAGTTCCTAAGCTATATAAGGTATAAGCTAGGCCTATTACACAACATAAATTGTCACTATGCTGGCGACCCAAATGAAATCTTCTACGACCCACCCTTTGGGAGCCAATGCTTTAGACAACATAGGGAACGAAACGGGAGCAGGACGGGATTCGGGAGCCTTTCTCTCGGGATTTTGCAGGACAGGATTTTTTTGGGGGGGCAGTCACGTGATCGGGATATGACGGGAGTATTTGTGCGGGCTCGGAATGGGACGGGAGTGAAAATTGATTCCCGTGTCACTCTCTACTGCCTTGTAAAAGAGATTTGAATATCTCAATGGGACATCACCTGGTAAAATAAAGGGTAAATAAAAAAAAAAAACATCTCTCTCCCTCTCACACACACGTTTCTTGGTGTTTTAGGCCCCAACGTTGTCTTGGGTTTAGGGTTAGGCATGGGTTAGGGTTAGGTGCCTTTAAGTCAGAGGTGGCAGCGCTGCCTGGAAGACGACGTTGGGGACATAAAACACCATCGAGCCACATATTCTCTCCCTCTCTCCCATATTCACACTCCCGCGTGTGGAGCCCTATTGAACAGCTGATTTCACTCGGCTTGTGTTTGTAGTGCTGCTGTGGCTCTGTGGAAGGTCGTCCATCAGAAGGAAACATGACTCTTCCCGTTTTAAATTACCGTCCCTGCAGACTGGCTGGACAGGTGTCAGGTCAGACCTATCAAAATGAATCACGAGCAGACAATGACCCGTCAGGCACACATATGCCAAGATGAGGCGTCCACAAACACAGTTAGCAGGCAAACAGCAGGGCACTTTCCAAATCAGACACAGTTAGCAGGCAAACAGCAGGGCACTCTCCAAATCAGACACAGGTAGCAGGCAAACAGCAGGGCACTTTCCAAATCAGACACAGTTAGCAGGCAAACAGCAGGGCACTCTCCAAATCAGACACAGGTAGCAGGCAAACAGCAGGGCACTTTCCAAATCAGACACAGGTAGCAGGCGAACAGCAGGGCACTCTTCAAATCATTAATGTGTGTAGCATGTCTGTGACATAAGCACCAAGTCATTTGAGAAGGTCATATAATGTGCAGAACTCATTTGAGAAGTTCTTATAATGTGCAGTATATGAGAAGGTCATATAATGTGCAGAACTCATTTGAGAAGGTCATCTAATGTGCAGTACTCATGAGAAGGTCATGTACAGTGTGGGCAGTGCTTCAACTTGGCCAGCTTCACTCGCGGTCCGCTCGTGGGATCACGCGGTATCACGCGACTTTAATTTGTATTTTTCCAGTGAGACGCTGCAACAACCCAAACAACCGGTAGGTGGCTCAAGTGAGCAGGGTGTCTCGTAAAAAGAAATGGAGCCTGGAAAACCCTACACAGACTTCACTACAGACTTTAGCAGACTGGTTTACAAATAATTTAATAGCCATTTAATGCCTGCCCTGCCCTAATGAAGAAATATAATTGCGAGTGAATCCCGTTTGCAGCCGTAGAAGAAACGCAGGACAAATTAAACATTCTGGTTTTCTCCGAGTGCAACGATGATAGACAGACATAATTTGGACAAAATATAGAGTATTAACCTCCGTTGCTCAGCCAAATGCCTTCCTGTTACGTCCTGTTATCACGGAGTTACAGGCGATAAACTATTTTTGATGGTCACAATTTTACTTCATTAGCGTTTATTTCTTTGATTATTAAAGAGTGTTTTTCATTTAAAGGCTTGACTTCGTGCTTATTCAGAAGAGCATTTAGTGCTCTCCCCAATCCCAGACGTTCACATTGCATGTTTGTTTGTAATGGATGCAACCGCGAGATACGCTTGTCATAGGCGCCGATACCGTGGATGCTCCGTCTCTCGGGCACCCACTGAAAACATCGAGCACCCACGTGTGCCATCTTACAGTCCCGGCTAAATTTACATTCATTTAAAAACATTGCAGTTTATGTTAAATTCAGCATCTCTCATAATGTGATTGGATATGTTGCTGTCAATTCCCTACTCCATATACTAACCACAAATGAGAGCGTCTCTCGTATGAAAATTCCTGACTCTTCCCACCTGAAGAATTAACGCAAGGCTTTGTCGGGTCTTCAGCCCCGAATGTTTAAAATGTATATAGCCCTGAATATCATTTTAAAAGTAGTCTGACAAAGCTTATTGTTGTGTGACACAGCTAAACACTACCTCATAGAACGTCTATAACATAGCCTAGGTGGTCGCAACTCACAAAAGTAAAGCAGATAGAAAGAACTCACGCAAATCTAGCCTACAACACGCAGACAGCTTTATGCGCAGGGGAGAGAGAGCGCGCGCGCGCACTGTGCTTTATGATTGTTGCCTTCTGATGGTATCTTGCTAATTCACTGAACTGCATTAGGTGACACAAATGGTATTGCCTTTATCTTATAACTCCTTGTCTGAGCGACTACCAGGCCTATGGTTTTTAAAAGTCTGATGTTCCCTGACAAAGACATTCGAAAATTAAGAATGTTTATTGACTTGAAAAATACACTAATTTTTGCAAACTCCCTTCATTCAACCCTTGAAGACATCGCGGTCTGGTGCGCTATGTAGATCGTTTCTCGTACCATTTAATTTCTCAGAATTTAGGTCTACTAGGCCTACAATAACGTCATCACCAAATACATCTTTTATTTTTAGTTGATCAACCACAAAGAGTAGCATAGGCCTACTGTGCACAGTGCACTGACGACTGTAGCAGCCCAAGGTAACCAGTTGTTGTAGATGAGAGGCAACCCCTTGTTTCAGATAGCCTGGACAACATGTTACCTGGGTGTTGCCTACGTTATTAATTAATGGTAGCCCACAATAGTTAATTGATTCGCGTAACATATTAGTTGGCTCAAAGAGTAGGGAATCAGGATGGAGAGAGTCACGCGTGTGTTGCTTTTGCTGGATCGAATCCAGTTTAATGCTAGTTTTCATGTCTTTTGTCCGAGTGGCTGTAATGTAGCCGAGCGCTCATGGCGTATGAAAAGCGACTTCAAACCGCCTAAAACAACTTGTTTGTGAATATCTGACAACTGCTGCAGCGCATGCACGTGCAAGGAAACCAGTAGGTGGAGAAACCAAAAGGCACACAACACCGGAACGATTTTAAGGCTATTTTGCATAGGCTACTAAATGCACTGCAAAAACTGCTTATCTAACAAAATCTAACCAAGTGTTATTAATCTTATATCAAGATAAAAAAAACTAGTTGGTATTGTTTTTAGTATAAAGACACTTACCTAGCACTTTCTCATCAAATCATTGTCAATAAGTCATCATCATCATGCAGTCAATAAGTAGGGCAAATTACGAAACCAAAACGTGGGTCATAGTTGTCTAAGCCTCTGCTTTGAGGCCAAACCCATGAACAAAGACGCATTGATATCTGCATTGGTTTTTTTTTTTGGCGAAACAAGCTCACAGCCGAACGAGTCATAGCACTGAAGGGAGAGGCAACTGGCATGTGATCTCCCCACGGGCCAATGGATGTACAAGTTTTCTCCTGTGCCTACGATATTTAATCCAGTGTTTTGTCAAGTTGCAAAATGCTATTCGTTTTAACGAATTTTTATGATAGTATGAAGTACTTTTTGTATAGGGTACTATCTTAATTGCTTTATACTCAATACTTGACCAATGGCTATTGCATCTGTCTATTGAAAGTGAGAATGTGGCATATGATCTACTGTGTAGGCTTCATAAAATAAAATAAACAGATTGCTAATGGCCTACAAGCTGATCTGGGGTGCGTTTCCCGTACAACTAAGGAGGTCAGCTTTTTACTAACAGGATGCATCGTTCAACTAACCAACATGTAAGTTACGACTGTTTCCCAAAACTGTCGTACTTACATAGTACTGTAAGTTTGGACCATGATAGTTTCCAAACATCAGTAGTCTGGACTAAGGTGGTTAATGACGTTTAGTTAATGCACATACTTCTGTGGCGCATTGCGTTAAGGCCGGCAGATGACAGCCGCCGTTGCACAGCAGTTACCAGTCCCCTGTCCAAGAGCTCCAATCTGGGTTAAGATTTTGACAACAATATTGACATCGTTGTTTACCTAAGTTTATCTTATGTGCAGATCATATTATCAAAATCAGAATCAGGCTTCTTGGCTTGGTTTGCGTAAACTTACAAGGACCCCCCCCTCCATGAAAATCAAAGGCTACATATTCTCAGCTGACTCGTCAAAAAGTGCGCACCACCTTATTCTGCAGGTGTGTGACTTTTACTTACGTACACATGGCTGCAAATTGACTTTTAATTTATGTATTTTCTGCCTTGGGCATTTTAAAATGGATGTATGGTGGTTAGAAGTGTAAATATCAATTAGAAACCTAAATATATTTATAATTATTAATTTGCAAACAAATAACTGGCGTCAGTGACGTCTTTGACATGAAGATCCCTGGAACTATGCTTCTACTAGCATTCTACCACAGGTCGAGAGGTGTAGTTGTAACTACACAACTTTACAATAGTGGTTGCGAACGTTCGTTGCTACTATGGTTTTGGGAAACACTAACGTAGTGTAACGATGCATTGGACTATGTAAGTTCCAAATATGAATGTAATTCTGCAGCATAAAGCAGATGTATTTGTTTATTGTACAGAAAAATAAAAATGACATGTCAAGCAGTCAATTGACTACATTGCAGTCAAGAAGTAGGGCAAATTAATTTACGAAACCAAAACGTGGGTCATAGTTGTCTAAGCCTCTATAGCATAGCCTGTTAAAAACGTTGCAGAAGCCTACCCAAGGCTACAGATTAATTCTGAACAGTCATTTCTCTACTGGCTCAATTATCACACCACTGTTTTGCGTAGTTGCGTTAACCCAACACTGACAATAATGTAGACAGCAAATTTCGATTTCCGTTACCACCGTGTAGTCAAGCCTTAAGCCATACCCAAGTAGCCTAAATCGAGGTAAATCGAGCTTTTTCAGAAGGGGCGGCAGGCAGAGCGATGTACAGTGGCAGAGCGACGCACAGTGGCTGAAAGTGGCTTCACGCAGCTTCACGCCTCGTAATGCGCGACTGAAGTGGCCATTTGAAAGCGATGCCCACTGTACATTCACAAAAACACCCTAGGGTGCATTTTGGCGAGATTAACGCTTTCAGAGAGAAGTTTCTGCTTCGACGTGCTAGGAGTCCAGAACTAGTGTCAGTTTTGATGTGTGACGGCTCCCGTAGTTCTAAAGGAGGCAGCGCTTGAGAGGTTGGTTGCTATATAACTCCTAACCACTAGATGGGAGAATTTCTTACACAGGGGGGGCTTTCACCTAGCCATTCATCAAAACCCCCACAGCAATCCCGTAGCTTTCTTGTGCACACTTTTAACAGCTCATACTACGGTGATTTATATGCTATAGCTACAATATCTCTTAATGGGGGTCATCCCTATGTTCCCCGGGTCCTATGTTCCCCGCTACCGGGGAACATAGGACCCTTTTTTGAAAAAAGGGTCCTATGTTCCCCGCTGCTTCCAAGTAGACTGCAGCCGCACGGCAAGGCGCGGGTTGTTGTTGCTCCGTGCACACACTTTGTTTGTGATGAGGGAAGGAGAGGGGGCGCCGCGAACTCAAGTTCTTTGCACAGAGGTGCAGTGCGGAGCCCAGTGCGATATAGTCACGTTTAATTGATTTCATTGTAACAGTAGCTGCTTGACTTATATGCGGTTTAATGCGCATCGATAATTTCAGAAGATGAAAAGAAGGTTCAACAGATGCTAAGAGAGACGAGTTTAAGTTAATAATGCTAGGCTATGTTAGCATAAACTCAACTTAGGCTACCTATAAAGCATGCTTATGACATCAATAAATAAGGAAAATATTCACATATACACACACTCACATATATACGTTTTATTTAACCAGAAACACACAATCCCTTCAGTCAACAGAGTTACAACAGACGTGCGGACCGGTGACAGCTTTTGGTGGAAAACACTTTGTTTGTGATGAGGGAAGGAGGGAAGGAAGAGGGGGCGCCGCGAACTGAAGTTCTTTGCACAGAGGCGCAGTGCGGAGCCCAGTGCGATATAGTCACGTTTAATTGATTTAATTGAGACACTTAAGTCTTGTATGTAACAGTAGCTGGTGTCAGTGGCAATCAGCCTAATGACACAGCCCCACCTGTTTTCCTATGATATTAGGATTGGCTCACTGTCTTGCTGCAACGGCCTGCTGTGTTTAAATCTAGCCGAGTCTGCATGGCTTCAGTCCTAAGCTTGTCATTGTCTTTGCACTTGGCATCTCATTGTTGATTCTTACTGTACAAGAGGTAAAGGAGGTGATCTAAAATAGCCTTTGGTTGAGCTGTCGGAAGAATGGGATTAATGTTAATGGAACAAAGAGATCAAACTATACTGGGTTGTAGACCCAAAGGGACATTTTTGGATTATTGACGAGTCAGACCAAAGGGGCTTCGGAGCAACGCGCAGTCCCCCCCCCCCCCCCCCCCCGCAGCGTGCCAGCGAACGGAAAAATGAACAAAACAAACCAATTAAATATCAACTTAAAAAGGCATGTAGTTGTAGCGCGTTTCTTCTGTGAGAGGTGCAGCTCGTGTGTGTTGCTGTCCTCAATTTAGTGCTGAAGCGGACAATGCGAAGTTACCTAGAATGTTAACTTTGAACTCGTTATATTCAGTAAAGAAGCACTACACAAGTAAAACCATTGTAGGCCTATGTTATAAAAAATGTTCTTCATCTATTCTTTTACTCCGCTATACTCAACGTGGAAGTTAGGAAAATCGCCCTTCTGGCTTGTGTCAATATTGCACCGTGCGCATATGTGTAGGTCTACCTGGTGTGCTACGGCAAGCAACATTGACAGAAAAATACACTTTGCTACCGTTTGTGCACGAAATGTGCACTCGCAAGCATATCCCACGCAATTTCAGTGGTCAGATACAAGGCGGGGAACATAGGACCCTTTTCTACAAAAAGGGTCCTATGTTCCCGGGTCCCATACAAATAGCGGGGAACATAGGACCCAGGGAACATAGGTACGCTCCCCTCTTAATGTTTAAAACCAAACCATTAACTTCACAATCATTACCGGTTACAATAATCACCCAACACATCTTTGTTAATTTCGTGTCTGTTTATTTAGCTTAAAAAGGTAACATAGTTAACATACAGTGGGTCCCAGTTAAGTTTGGACGGGTTCCTTCATGAATCACGCACCCCATTTTCTCAGCAGAAATGGCACAAACTGCAGTTGACACAAACAACCACAAGGTGTCACTTGGGAGTTCTGCCACTACTATTTTTGATGCGACTTGACTTAATTGCTTCCATGACGCAGTGAGCCATTACCAAACATATATGATAATACAATAGCGTGAGTTTATATATCTTATACCCTGTTTGTCACAGTTACTTATAGATTTGATAGTGTAACGATAAGCGCATGAGATTTTCAGCGGGGGCACGGCAACTTAAATTGATCACGGTAGTTTAAGCTTACACTTAAACAGACAAAAACATTCTAATATGAAAATGTAGATGCAATTGTTGTAAAATGGTGCAGCTCCTTTAAGAAAGCCCCGTGCGCAGGGATGGAAAGAGAGAAAGCGAGAGGGGATGTGTGTTAGAACTTAGATGCGTGTGGAAAAAGTAGACGTGCTGTTGAGACTGGAGCGAGTCATATTCAAAATAATGCAAAAAATAAATCCGCAGATAAAACCAAATATCCTCATTCATTGCAACCGCAGCATGCCTGCTTGCCGACGTTCAAACGAAAAAGATATCAAAGCACCTTTTGCGTTTGAATGTAGCATGACATTTTTTTTAAACAGCTGGACAAATGATTTAGCTAATTGATTATAGCCTACACACCAGCAATTGTTGAACATTTACCTGTACAGTAGCCCAGCCTAAGCATGTTGCATGTTGTAGGCCTACTGTAGAAATTTCACTTAAATTGCAACCGCAACATGCCTGCTTGCCGACGTTCAAACAACAACGAAAAAGATATCAAAGCAACAAGAGGGTTGAGTCTGAATGACACTGAGTTCAGACTCATATTGCTCCTCATAACCATCTATAAAAAAAGTGTTTTTTTTTTTTTTCTTTTCTTTTCTTTTTGAGCACGTCCGAATCCCAGGACATAACACACTGGACCTTATAATAGGCTCGAGATATAATTCCAAAGGGGGCAGATATAGGGGCTTACTGCACTTAAAACTTAAAAAGATTGAACGAAGCTTCCCGAAATTTGAAATTGTGATCAGTGACTGGCATCGGGTGAAGCTTTTCGAAGTTGAACAGGCTATTAAAAACTATTTGCGCACCTCCATGTCACAGGAGAGACTGGGCTCTCCCTTCTATGAATTGAAAAAGACGTTAGGCTACCTGCAAACTGGCCTATGATTTCATTGCTGAGTTTGCGGCAAAGCAAGAATGTTTTTTCAGAGTCAGGATATGGCGAGTCAGTGTCATTTATTTGTCCAATGTTAGCCTACAGACCAGTTTCCATAGTGCACATCTTATCAACAGTTTGAATGTTGTGTGTGTTTCTGCTCATTGACAAATACCGTTCAGCACAATGATTCGTGCCCAATTAATTCCCCCTGTTAAAGTGTTTGCCTTTGTTACACTATTTGGTTTCGTGATGTAGCCTATGATAAACACCATATGGCCAAATATGTGACTCAGCTAATGTTATAGGCTATACAATTTCCCTGTCATTTTGTTAACATTACTGTTAAAGGAGATGCTGTAGGCAAAGGCTATATTTAACCTCGTTAGTGTAGTAAAAAAAAATCAGAACTATTCACAAGGTTTCTGGGCAGCATATTTATGTTCTGTTAGCAAGCGAACTTCTCATGACTGCCGACAAAGTAGCCTACTGCCAGCTGACGAAGCTCTCATTTTAAAATATTACTGATTGACAGGCACTGTACAATCAAGACATCTTGCCACTGAATCCAAAACTATGTTTAACATTATGTACAAAGCTTATTGGCTACAGTGGACTAGCATGTTGCAGGGGCTGCTAAAAACACAGAGAAACGCACTGAAAACTCGGCCAATCACAGCCCTTGCTGTTGAATGCTCCGTCCGGTTCGACCGTGGAACGCCACAGCGGACTATGCTGCCCCCAAGCGGCTGCAGTTGTACTTACATTTCACTCAGCTGTGTGAATCACCTTGATGGTGAATGAAGTGTCAATTCTTAACTGGGACCCACTGTACCATCACTGTGTCTCACCTTGAAAGGTGACTTGTTCCCAAGTCTTTTTGCAAGCAGCTGCATAACTGTATATTTAGATTGTTTTTGACTCTCATGTCAATTTACTTTATTTATCTACAACAGTATTTTTGTTTTGTTAATTTTGGCCTTAATTGGGATAAAACAATTAAAATCCCATCTTTCAACATCTCTGACTCCTGAGTGTTTACACCTGCTCACGACTCCTCTTTCACATCTACATGGACTATCGGGGTCAACAGGTTACGCACTTGGTGACATTTTTCTAAGAGGTATTAACTTCATTTTAAGAAAAGATCTGAGTGAGAGAGAGAGGGATAGAGAGAAGAGATAGCGTGAGAGAGAGGAGAGATAGAGTAAGAGAGGAGAGATAAAGAGAGGGATAGAGAGAAGAGATAGAATGAGAGATGGATAGAGGACAGAGAGATCAAAGAGGGAGTGGGAGAGTGACCAAGAGAAAGGAGAAAGTTTGACCGGGTCACAGCATTCATCTCTGTCAGGGGTCTCCCAGCATGCATCTGTGTCCCCCACAGTACTACAGGAAGTGAGAGTTCTTGTTACCCCAGGGCCTACAGAGACTAGTTACCCCTCCCTCTCTCACAGCATACAGAGACTAGTTACCCCAGGCCATACAGAGGTGGGCCCTTTCTGAGACCAGCTCCGTCTCTCTCTCTCTAGCCACTTGCACTCTGTTAGCGCGTTCACGTGGAGGGTCCGCCATATTAAGAGCCATCAGGAACCAATTACTGACCAGTGCTAGTGTGTTATAACCCCTCCAACGCCATATGAAGCGATCAGGAACCAACTGCTGACCAGTGCTAGTGTGTTATAAACTCCACGATGCCATATTAAAGGGGAACTTGGCAACTATTTAAACGTAATAAACCCGTTTAGAAATCATTTGGATGGTTAAATGACCTGTTCCGGTGAAAATGGTGACTTTCCCCGCTGCCCCTAGCGTCCCCAAGCGGAAAACCAACCTTGCAACATTGAGACTACCGTGTTTCTTACCTTGTAACATCCACATTGTTCTTCCGAACTTATGCTAACCGTTTCACTAGCTTGTAAACAAATCCATGTGCTTTATCGTCACCTTTTTCCACAGTTTGAAATAGCATAATGCACAATTTCTCCAGCAGAGGAATAAAAGCTATTCCTGCCAAGTTTCCTTTTAAGAGCCATCAGAAATCAACTACTGATCAGTGGTAGTGCGTTATAAACCCTATGATGCTGAGTGAACATCGATGGTGATTTGTCGAGGGTGTGTGTCAATCTGACTCCGACAGATGTTAGGAGGGTCTTGAATATTCAGATAAACCTGACTCCGCCAGATGGATGCTTTGCATTTGCTCTGCATGTCCATCTGGAACTTTCCGTTGGAGAACTTTTGGAAAAGGGCGAAAATACTGGTTAGCTGATTGGATAAACCATCTGTCTATCACCTATGTTGAGGCCAAATCAACCAATCAGATCAACGAAGCGTATGACATACTAACAAAGCGTTGACGAAAATACAAGCACAAACCCGCCTCCAAACCAACGCTGAGTTCTACTTACATTCAATGTAATTCAAGTAACATTGGTTACATTTAGCTTGAGGCTTACTGGTTTAATAAATTGTTAATTTACCCACCAATGACATATTTCTCATCTCGTATGCCATGCCAATACTCTGTTATTGTTAATAAACTAGTTTCTTGGTAATTATTTGAGATGCAAGTTCTTAATTTTATGGAGTCAGATTAATCGTGGTTTCTCGTAATATTACCATTGCTTCACCAGTCTGCCCTTTTGTCAATACACGTTCAAACCTGAGCGGCCAACGCAATTATCATCATCCGTGAGGAGCGCATTGTGATGCTCTCTCTCCTTTCACGTGATAACCAGCTTCTGCTAAGGAGAGTTAAGTTTGTCCCAAAGCTGAGTGCGGTATTATAACCCTACGTGCTAATCAAAGGAACTTAATTTAGCTGCGAAGGTGCCTAAATCTAACAGGTGTGCGTTTGTTTGTGATGGTAGCCAACCACACGCAGGAGAGGCCAGAGTGGTAGCCTGCGGGCAGAGTAGCTGCGTGCAGCATGTGAAGCCCTCTCAACGGCATAAGAGATGTGCTAGCAACAGCGCTAGCACCCATGAGCTTTAGCCTCCTTCCTAGCAAAAGCGCTGACACCCATGAGCTTTAGCCTCCTTTTTAGCAACAGATGCTAGTACCCGTGGGTATGTTAACTGTTCTGAAACATTCTAAGCAGTTATTAATCAGAAGTGAGGCCTCAGAACTGTGTGTGTGTGTGTGTGTTTTCTGTAACATGCTAAGCAGTTATTAATCAGAAGTGAGGCTTCAGAACTGTGTGTGTGTGTGTTTTCTGTAACATTCTAAGCAGTTATTAATCAGAAGTGCTGTATGGCCTCAGAACACTGACACAGAAATGCATTTGTACAGAGAGCACTGGGTTTGTGGTCTGTGGACACGTGTGTGTGTGTGTGTGTGCATGTGTGTAAGTGTGTGTGTCCGTCCCAGAGAGAGGAAGAGGAGGCGGCAGAGGAGGCTGCTGGGACATCATGGCTGATCATGTTGAAAGAGCTCCTGTTTGCTTTGGCCCAACATGAATCCCCCCCCCACACACACACACACACAATCACTGACCCTCACACAGCATACACACATACATGCATACCCTTTGAACCTCCAACACGCACATACTCAACAAACGCCCCCCCCCCCCCCCCCCCCCCCCCCCCCCCACTCGTGCACACACATACACATGAGCGCACACACACCAATACACTCGTGCACACACACACACACACACAGGCCTTGTCTAGATCTGAGGTGCCTCTAGGGGGACGTGGGCTCGACTGGCCTGTTCAGACAGGAAGTGATGCACTAGAGCTAAACTTAGCGTCTGATTGGGCTCCAGTAATCATGATGGAAGTGGTTGTGTGTGTGTATTTGTGTGTGTGAAATAGTTTGTCTGTATGTGTGTGTGTGGATGTGAGAGAGAGAGTGTGTGTGTATGTGAGTATGTGTTGTGTGTTTGAGAGAGAGAGTGAGATAATGTGTGTGTGTGTGTGTAAGTGAGTATGTGTTGTGTATGTGAGTGTGTGTCTGTGTGTGTGTATGTATGTGAGTGTGTGTGTTGTGTGTGTGTCTATGTGTGTGTGTGTGTTCTAACAGAAGCACGGTAAGGCTGGATCACATCCTCTTTACTTACAAGAGCTGAAGATTAGGAGTGTTCACGTCATATGTCTGGTGTGTGTGTGTGTGCAAGCGTGTGTGTGTGTGTGATAGAGAGAATGTGTGTTTGTGGTTTGGGGACTAATTTTCCTTTATTGCTCAAGAACAGGCTGATGAAAACAGAGAAACACACTTAAACACACAGACACACAGAGAGACACACACTCACTCAAGCATTGGCATTGTCGTTGGTTTCAGAGCTGCCACACAAGATTAGTATGTGTGTGTGTGTTTCATATGTGGTATATGATATACTTTCCCTTTGTGTCTGAATGCGTCTTTCCACCGACAGCGAACCCGTTCTTGAACCGGTTCCGTTCAGAATTCTTTGAACCCTGGTGCTAATATCTTGTGAACCAGCTGCATTTCCATCAGTTTTGAATTGAGCCAGAGGTAGATGTCATTTGCTGCCAGGGTAGTCTAGCTACTCTCCGTTGGCTTGCGAGCCGGAAAAATTAAACTTCGATAAGGCCAATCACATTGTGTATAGAGTCGGTAGGCGGGCTTAACATAATGATGGCAGAGTTGTGGCGGTTCGGCGTGAATTCCCTGCTACTTGTAGCGCTGTCCTATTGCGTGCAGAGGGAATTTGAAAGACAACCGTTTATCCCGCCCCCTCGGACTGAGCACAGCGAATGGTGAGTCCCCAGACCCTACAGTGGGCATCGCTTTCAAATGACCACTTCATTCGCGCAATACGCGGCATGAAGCTGCGTGAAGCTTTAGTACCACTTTCAGCCACTGTGCGTCGCTCTGCCACTGTACATCGCTCTGCCTGCCGTCCCTTACATAATTGTTGCTGAGAGTAATCCCAGCCTACGAATTCAATAACAAAATAAATCATGCATAATTAAACATTACCTCGATTTAGGCAACTTGGGTATGGCTTAAGGCTTGACTACACGAAAATCGAAATTGAAATTTGCTGTCTACATTATTGTCAGTGTTGGGGTTAACGCAACTACGCAAATCAAAACAGTGGTGTGATAATTGAGCCAGCAGAGAAATAACTGTTCAGAATTAATCTGTAGCCTTGGGTAGGCTTCTTCAGAAAACAATGTTGTTGCCGATTTAATACTATCTGGTGACGTTTTTAACAGGCTACGCAATAGAGGCTTAGACAACTATGACCCACGTTTTGGTTTCGTAAATTAATTTGCCCTACTTCTTGACTGCAATGTAGTCAACTGACTGCTTGACATGTCATTTTAATTTTTCTGTACAATAAACAATTACATCTGCTTTATGCCGCAGAATTACATTCATATTTGGCTGACTGCAGACGCGCCACTTCCCTCCCCATATTCCAAGATTAAGATAGTATGAAGTGCTTTTTGTAGGCTACTATCATAAAAAAATAGTTAAAACGAATAGCTATTTGCAATTTGACAAAACACTGGTCCTCATTTTGCGAATGCGAGGACGATATGAGCCTGTTGCATTTAGTTAGATGTCCGAGTCACGCATAATGTTTGAAAACCACTGGCTCGTAATCACAATAATTTAACACACGACAGTTGGATAACCTACTTAATCATGTCCCCATGCCTACATTTTTGTGAGTAGCATAGAGATTGTTAAAAACAATAAAGTATGGCTCTCCGTTTGGGACATCGACTTATATTTTTAATAGACTACCGTCGAAGATGCTGACTTGCAAAAGCCTCGGGATAACGTTATCTCCACTATCATCAGTCATGCCCCTTGATCAAAGTGGGGAATGAAATAAAAGTTTGAGAACCACTGGCTTAACAAGTTACCTACAGTCCAGAACACAGAATCTGTTGCAATATTCTGATGATCGGCGATGATATCGGCAAATGTTTTTTTCCAAAGTAAGAATTTCACTTCACCATGCACCTTCGACAATACCTGGCCTACCTGGTATCATTACAAACATTATTCTGTGTCCTAAAACTGGCATATTTTATGGCATTGTGTCATGTAAGTTCGTTGCAAAATCTAGAGAAATGTGTGAGGTGGTCAGCGGGGGACAATTGAGACGCACATTGGATTGTGTTATTACTTGAACATTCCACACTATCCACAGCTGTGGTAGGCCTATCAGGGGCAGGAGGATTACTGTCAGCGCAGGCTTTATATAAAATTCTTCAACAGAAGGCCTCGAATGTTGTCTTGTTTGTGGAGCGCTTTGCTTCGCTTCTGTAATTTCGGCTTCATTGAAAATGAGGGCTTCCCTCAATGACCCTCCGAGAATAAATAAAGGTTGAATGAATGAATGCAGGCTTGCCCAAAATAAAGGCATGTGGTTTGCGCAGCCTACAGTAAATAACAGACCCGCCAGAATGTGCGTTATGATGCTTTTTTACGAGCAAGATGTTTTTGGTACCCTACGCACACTGCATGTTCTTAAATAACAATGATCATCAGTAATATTCGACCATTAATTTGGGTAAATGGGCAAGCGTGACCACCTTGATTGGCTGATTGGCTGATGATTGTAACGCGGGCATGATTCCAAACACCTCCCTTACGATGATGAGTGACAGGTCTCAGAATGCGTGCGCTACACAAGGACGGAAGATGATGAATAACTGGGGTCGTAGGCTATTCACAAAGGCTTTTATCTTAGTACTAGGAGTAGGCTACTCCTAAATCGCACTTAAAGATTTTAGATTGGAGTTTTCTCTTAAAAGTTATTCACAAAGCCTTTCAGACAACTCCTAAACTAGGAGTGCGTCTTCGTGGCTATGGATGACGTCATTACTCATGCACGAGCTTGACTGAAGTGACCACCTTGATTGGCTGACGATTGTAACGCGGGAATTCCAAACACCTCTCTTCCGATGATGACTGAGAGGTGACAGGTCGGAGAATGCGTGCGCTACACAAGTAGTGCGAAGGACGGAAGATGATTAATAACTGAATAAAAAAGCCTAGCCTAAATGAATAAAGAGTAAGGCAAAACAAATAGCTTAGTAGCCTAATGAAACATAGGCCTATGGATTGATGCAGTAGCCTACCTTTGCAATTATTAAATTAATCTGTCACCATATCCCTAGGCTACGTTTGCAAAGAGGAGAACATTTTAATTTGATTCACAATGAAACGTTACATTTCATTTACATGTTAACAATGAGTAGTTTTGGTTGTTGTTGGTGGCATTATTGCATCCCTTTTATGAATGCAAAATTGTTCCCTCTTGATTGGAAGCTCCTGTTGCGCATAGGCTATTTCAAAACATCGCAACGTAAAATGCCACAAAAAAGCTGTTTATGAATAGTTCTTAGTGAGTTAGGAGTCCTCTCGACTTAAGCTGTCCCAGACTTAGGTGCTACTTTTAGGTCTAAAATGCTTCGTGAATTACTTTTTGTGAAAAAATTAGGAGTCCTAAAGTTAGGAGTGACACGCCCATTATTTTTAGGAGTTGCTCCTAAATTCGCCAGTTAGGAGCTACTTTTAGCCTTAAAATTCTTTGTGAATACGGCCCCTGAATAAAAAGGCCTAGTCTAAATGAATCAAGGCAAAACAAATAGCCTAGTAGCCCAATGAAACATACGGATTGATGTAGTATCTTTGTAACATTATTAAATTATTCTGTTACTATTCCTACGTTTGCAAAAGAGAACATTTTAATTTGATTCACAATAATGTTACATTTAATTTACATGTTGACAATGATTAGCCTAGTTTTGGTTGTTGTTGGCGGCGTTATTGCATGTTTGTTATGCCTACAATGCAAAATTGCTTCCTCGCGATTGGAAGCTCCTGTAGCTGCATAGGATTTCAAAACCGCAGGTTTGTGAATAGGTCTGTGAGTAAGGAGTCCTTTTGACTTCTTTTAAGCTGTCAGAGGTGGGAAGGTGTGATTTTTTGGGGGAAGGGCCGGATTAACTGGGCACAATTGTCTGATGGCCCCCCTTCCCCCCAGCCAACGTGAATCGGGTGGTTAGTTAATAGGCCTATCGTGAAGATTTTTCTTGCTATCTAAGGCACGAGCGCATCTGTGAGGCCAAGCCTCACCAAGTAGCTCGTTTGTTTACAATTAACATTCTATTTAATTAAACTGCTTTATAGGCTATTCCGAAATAGTGTCGGGTGAATTGAAATGTAGCCTTATGGCTACTTTATGCCCCCCTCGTCAAGCAATATAACCAAACGCGCTTCCTGCACTCATTGTTTCAAAAGGAGTAATTTTGGCTTTGTCAGAACTGAAGAGCTGTGGACGGCACGGCACGGTATGCCCAATGAAAATAAATTAATGCAACGCAACACAACACAGACCCCGCTTCTCTCACGGCAGTCACTGACAGTAACCTAGAATAAATGCATGGGGAAAAACACTTCTCCATGACAAAGACATCGTAAAACACTGAAAGTTAATATTTTGTCACTAGCAACATTCATCTGTCCTTTGTCAAATGTATTATGTTCCAAGTACCCTATGCGTAATTCTGCTTCATAAAGTTGAACAAATACATTTGCTTATTTCACAGAAAAATATAAATAGCCAGTCTACAGTGCAGAGTTGGTAAGTTATGGTAGGCCAACTTGCAGTGAACATACAAAGAGGGGAAATTATTTATCTTGCAGCTGAGTAGCCTCAGGTGCGCACGTAGACATAAGGCCGAACATGCAAGCGCCAATGAATCGTGCTCTCACGGCAATCGCGCCGTTAAACTTAAATAGGTTAACATCATTCTAAGTTCGCCTTCAAGCAAGGAAAACGATGATTTGAAGACATCTGTTTCGTTGGAAGGGCAAGGGGTAGCAACAGGGCAACACAGAGACAGGCCCGATGGCAGGGCTGTTATGAGAGTATTAAAATATGGGATATTCTACGGGAAAACATTAAAACGGCAAGACAGCGGGGAAAGTTAAAATACGTGATAAACACAGAAAAAGTTGGCATGCATTTTTTCGGTCCCCGTGCACAGGGATTATTTGTCATACTATTAATCACATATGATTATTTGTGAAATTGTGCAAACAGGCGCAACACATTTGAAAAGGAAGGACTGGTAGCATGCAAGCTCACGGGAAAGATGGATTTAAGAACGTTATCACAGTGTGTGGCTGTGGCGCAAAGCAGCGCGGGCGGAAGACAGCGACAATTGGCAGGGGAGGGTCATGTCTTTTTTAACAATTCTGTCGGAGGGTCATTGAACAATTTCTAGCAGGCAAGAGAGGGTCATGCAACTTTTGACTGAAGCACTCAAAATTCCTCCGGTGGCCCCTTCAATAAATAACAAACAGTCCCTAGATTGCTGCTGGGCTATATGTCTTGGTTCATGTCTGTTAACAACTCATTGCCATCAAACGCATAGCCTATCTCGCGGTTGCATCCATTACAAACAAACATGCAGTGTGAACGTCTGGGATTGGGGAGAGCACTAAATGCTCTACTGAATAAGCACGAAGTCAAACCTTTAAATGAAAATAACTCTTTAATAATAATAAAAAAAAAAATAAAAAAACGCTAATGAAGTAAACTTCAAAAATCGTTTATCGCCTGTAACTCCGTGATAACAGGACGTAACAGGAAGGCATTTGGCTGAGCAAAGGAGGTTAATATGCTCTATATTTTGTCCAAATGATGTCTGTCTATCATCGTTGCACTCGGAGAAAACCAGAATGTTTCATTTGTCCTGCGTTTCTTCTACGGCTGCAAACGGGATTCACTCGCAGTTAACCAAATATTTCTTTATTAGGGCAGGGCAGGCATATTTCTGGCTATTAAATTATTTCTAAACCAGTCTGCTAAAGTCTGTAGTGAAGTCTGTGTAGGGTTTTCCAGGCTCCATTTCTTTTTACGAGACACCCTGCTCACTTGAGCCATCTACTGCTTGTTTGGGTTGTTGCAGCGTCTCACTGGAAAAATACAAATTAGAGCCGCGTGATACCGCGTGATCCCACGCGCGGACCGCGAGTGAAGCTGGCCAAGTCGAAGCACTGCCCACTGTATATCGAGGGTATTGCAAAAAGTATCGCTAAGATAACCGCATCCAAAGTTGGCATGGTTATTCCGTCACGATACGCCAGAAGAGGAGAAAATCACCGTTTTAAGTAAATTGTCACGCTAATGTGTTGAATCTTCACCTAAATAAAGTCAGGTTTTAACAGTCAAAACGTAGCCTATGTTTTATGTCGGGCCGGGTTCGGGCAGATAATTCATGTTGATGTGTCGGGTAACATCGGGTCCGGGCTTTAAAAGCCACGGGTCGGGTTGTAATTTTCAGGCCCGTTGAGAACTCTACCCTAGCAACCACCATAACAACTGCATTATTTTGCATAGCAACCACTATATGTACGCTAGCAATGTCACAGCAACCATCTTAATTACCCAAGTAACAACTTAGCAACCACCTCTATAATGTCAACCTAGCAACCACCATCTCAACCATCATGATTACCCTAGCAACCAGCATAGTAACTTCATTATTTTGCATAGCAACAACCAACAACCATATGTACCCTAGCAACCACCTTAATTACCTTAATAACACCCTAGCAACCATTTTAATTACCCTTGCAACAACCTAGCAACCAACATAATTACCCTAGCAACCACCATAGTAACCGTGTTATTTTGCATAGCAACCACCATATGTACCCTAGCAACCATCCTTATTACCCTAGCAATACCCAAGCCACCATGCTAATTACCCTAACAACCACCATAGCAACCAATATGATTACCCTAGCAACCAGTATAGCAACCGCTTTATTCATGCATTTTGGCTTAATGGATGTTGCGATAATGCTGATAACTTTAGATCCGTAAGCCTGAATTTCACAAATTAGGTACTGTTGCAATCCTTTTGGCAAACTGCACCTTATCAAGCCCACTCTTGCAGTTCCTCGGAGATGCTTACGGCAGATTCTCCAATTTTAATTGTTGATGATTTTTGTACAGCCACAGCATATTCTGTGTTATAGCTATGAATACATACAATGGCTCGATTAAAAGGTGAGACTTTAAGCTCTCGGTGGGTGCAAACCGTGTATTTCTACACGCCTCTGTTCCTGAGAAATCCCAAGCTAAACAGTGGCTAGTTTTCATCAAAATCGCTGTTTTTTTCTAGAAATGGAGATATAACGTCTTTCATAAAATATGAAGTGTTGCCTATTACTTACTTGTGTAAACTTTCCGGGAAGTGATCAGCGAGACCTGGCGAGACTGCCACCTAGTGATAGACCCACGAAAATGGCCTGGTTTTGACCTGACGTGCATGCGTCACTGATTCGACCCAAAGCGGCAACCGAGTTATGATAAAATGTCCAGATTGTGCGTTTTCATGAGTTTTCGATCGTCATATATTTCATTTCCATTCATCACAGAGTTCCCAAAATCACATATAAGGTGTGTTAGAGTGTCTAGTTTCGTAATTTAAAAAAAAGCTAAAAACGTAATATTACGTTTTTGGCACTCAACGCATGGGAAGGAAAAACGTAATATTACGTTTTTGGCACTCAATGAGTTAAAATGGGTTTCTTTTCCAGATTTCTTTTGAAAAAACATTTTTGTCTTAATTGGCAATGCCCAATTTTTGCTATCTGTGTCTAGAACAGGGGTGCCCAACCTTTTTTGAACCAAGATCTACTTTTAAAGTTGACAGTGTCCCGAGGTCTACCAAGCCAAATAGAAAACCATAGGCAGAACCGGTACTTACATAATATTTATTATGCACACAACAAACATACAAAATAATCCAGATAATATAATTTAGTAATGTAAACTCATGTACTGGGTTTGTTTACTTGTGGATCCATCCCCACAATGAATCCCTCCCTTAACATCCTTGTTCCATTTCATAGTACAGACTACAGAACATGAACAACATATCTCAATTGAAAGTGTAAACATAAATATGTCTGGGCAGCCCACAGTGGGCATATGCATTGTAACATTTGTAGCTTTTTTTTTTTTTTTTTTTTTTTTTTAAATCAGAGTCCAGTGTGTAGCTGTGATACTTTAGTAGTCCAAAAAGTAGCTGGGTGGCTATAGTAAATGCTTAAGCTTACAGTAAGAATAGTAAAATAACATTGTAAAACAGAAGATTTTTTTTTAATCAGTCAGGTGTGATACTTCAGTAGTCCAACAAGTAGGGTGGCTATAGAAAATGCTTAAGCTTACAGTAACAATAGTAAAATAACATTGTAAAACAGGAGAATGTTTTTTTTTTTAATCAGAGTCCTGTATCAGACTCTCTGTCTAGTGACAATAAAGGTATTTACGACCTTAGTGGGACTTCTGGCACTGGGAGGAGGAAGCTAGTTTCTCGAAGTCCGGGCAGTAGGAGCTGGTTGCAATCCTCAAGCAGGCCAACAGGTGGTCATCTGTCATTGTGCATCTGTACTTTGTCTTGATGATTTTCATGTGAGAGAAAACAGACTCACACATATAGGTTGATCCGAAAAGTGCTGTCAAACTCAGTGCACATCTTTTTAGGTTGTGATACTTCCCTTCCAGCAGTAGATTCCAGAACTCTCCATTCTTGCCATGAGTTGCCCTGGATTTGATTTCAATGTCATTTTGCAAAGTGAGAATCTCATTCTCAACAGCAGAGCTCTCCAGGTGAAACAGTGATACTAATTGGGAGGCAATACCATCCACATCGATATCTGAACTGAATGGATAAGACATATAGCTGGCAACAGGCTAGATGGATGCAAAGTCATTAAAGCGCCTCTCAAATTCTGACAAGATCGTCTGGACTTGCTCCTCATAACGTGCACTGTCGCTCTGCACAAAATCTTTGCCCTGACGCTGAAGTTCTGCCTGCATGTGAGGAAAGTTCCGCAGGTCACAGTGTTGCAGCCTACTTGACATCAGTTGTAGCTTGCTTTTAAATGTGTTCACTGAACTGATCATATTGATTATAAGTTTGTCCTTACCCTGCAGCTCTAAATTGAGATCATTGAGCAGGTCAGTGAGATCTGTCAGGAACGCTACATCCAAAAGCCACTGGTCGTCTTCTAGTTGTGCATATTCTGCATGTTTTGACAGCTTCAAAAAGTCTTTGATTTCAGGCAGCAATTCAGAGAACCTCGCAAGAAATGTACCTCTGCTTAGCCACCTAACATCTGTGTGCAGCAATAGGTCTGTATGTTCTGCACCGGTCTCCTCCAAATGTGCACAGAACCTTCTCTGCAGACTCCTGGCCCGAACGGAGCACACAATCTCCATGGCAACATCCATCACTTCTTTCATGTTTAAAATCTTCGCACACAATCTCCATGGCAACATCCATCACTTCTTTCATGTTTAAAATCTTCGCACACAATCTCCATGGCAACATCCATCACTTCTTTCATGTTTAAAATCTTCGCACACAATGCTTGCTGGTGAATAATACAGTGGTAGTTAAGGAAGTCGGGGAAAGATTCACTTTGCTTGCACAACGCGATAAACCCGCTAGTGCTGCCTACCATCGCTGGAGCGCCGTCAGTTGTGATAGAGACGAGTTTGAAGAGAGTCAGTTTGCTCTTGTTGACGAATTCCATGAAAGCTTGGAAAATATCTTCGCCTCTAGTGTGTCCTTTGCTCCCATGTCTCCAAAAACCATTCTGATGAAGACACATAGCTGAGCCACATCCATAATGTCAGTCGACTCGTCAAATTGGAGTGAAAAACACTCACATTCGTCAATGTCCTTTCTCAACTGCTCTTCAACATCCGCTGCCATTCCTTCACATCGTCGTGTAACAGTGTTCCGGGATAATTGTATGTCCTTAATTGAAGCCACAATATCACTTTTGTTCTTGAAGTCACAAAAGAGAGCATCTGCAGCCTCGATGAACGCCTCTTTCACAATCTCGCCGTCCTTGAAAGATTTCTTGTGTTTAGCAAGAACATGACTGATGCGATAAGATGCTACAGTTGCAGCCTTACCCTTAGTGTTGGGCCTGGTGAAAATCGACTGTTGTGCTGCTAACTGACCCTTCAATTCACGGACTTTTCGGGTGTGCAGAGCTGAATTAGCTGGGAAATCTGTATCGTAGCT
Organism: Alosa sapidissima; assembly: GCF_018492685.1. Taxonomy (NCBI): domain Eukaryota; kingdom Metazoa; phylum Chordata; class Actinopteri; order Clupeiformes; family Clupeidae; genus Alosa; species Alosa sapidissima. Next base: position 40,959,264 of record NC_055959.1, on the reverse strand, counting down.
TTTGTGCATCGTTTTGAAGTGCCGCTCCAAATTGCCCTTTTTCGGTAAAGCCACACTGGCATTGCAGATGAGACAGATGGACTTCGAATTTGAATAAACAAAAAAGTAATCCTCCTCCCACTCTGAATGAAAATGATAGGTTTTTGATTTTTTTGTTTCTGCCATTGCTGTATTTCACCATATAACGTTAACATTAACTTGTCCACTGTGATAGAATCTTTGATACCTAAGGCGTTACTTAGTAACGAAGAGTCCTTAGAAACAGTAAGTGCGCGTGCCATTAAAATGAGAGCATGACAGGGATTTTATTCTATTTTACTTAGGAATTGATACAATTCTACTAGTCTATGGCAGTTCCTGTGATGAACATTGTATTATATTTTATTTAGGGAGTTTTATTTTATTTCACAAGTCTACACGATATTCAATACACAATACACAATATTCTCGCGATCGACTCGAACTCAGTGTGCGATCGACAGGTCGACCGCGATCGACTGGTTGGGCACCCATGGTCTAGAATATCAAGGCTTTTCTGGAGGCTGGTGATAGTAGCATCACGTCATCTGTGTCCTCAAGTACAAGTCCAGGACAAGTCACCTTTGTGGTGTTGTTGGTTTCAACTTTGTTTCATTGTTGACCAAACTGACATGGGAGTTAAAACTTTTTTGAAAGTATTTTAAGTACAGTAGTACAGTTGAACCATGACAGTCCCGTTGTGGTAACTGTTAAATGCTTTTATTGGTGTCATCATCATCAGCTGATACTTGTCTTCCCTTGCTGATGCCACTTTTTTATATTTTTGTATGTGTGACACAGAGCAAGCTCCTGGACTTTTTGTGAAGAAAAGGAGATCACATTTGATCTTTATCCTTGTTAAGCTACTAGCCAGTAGAAGATAAGATGAGACTGACGTTAATGCTAGCTAGCCAGTCGAGCTCTTGTAAGCGCAAGACACGTCCTGTAGACTGCGGTTGATGAAATATAGCGCCGTGCTCTAGCCTCTCGGGGTACCTGCTATCGGTATTACACGTCCCCCATGCACAACGCTTGACCATGGTTATCCGTCGGGGTTTTTTGAGGAAATAAACTCCATAAATAGCCATTCATTTGTAATGTTACGCCTCCTCTCTG